>NC_056737.1:359433759-359591259 GCF_019279795.1 Protopterus annectens | reverse complement strand
CTCTCTAAAGACTAGTAAACTATTTACTGGATGTTGTAATTTATTCTGAGAATCTTTAATAGATAAAACAGACCCCACAAGAGAGGTAGTGATTATTTATTTATTTAATTATTTATCTATCTGACAGGCAGGCTGGTAAAACTGACCTGTTTCAGACATGACTCAGGCTCACGTGGCAGATAGAATACAAAATTAAATAGTCACGTGGTTATAGAGAAAATTACAATTACATAAAGCCCAACACTATTGTTGTAGTGAGAAGGAAAATTCTACAGAAACATAGAGGCATACAGTTAAGGGAAAAACTACAGTATAAATTATTACGATGCAATATAGTTAAACAATAGTAGTATAAATACATTTTATATATATATATATATATATATATATATATATATATATATATATATATATCTAAGCCCTGGATTAAATGAAAACATAAATATAAAATGCATATTAAAATCACAATGAATATAAAGTTTATTTTGTATAATTTTTAATTAGAAGTTTGTATACAAACTTTTTAGGTAAATGCTTTTTTACATCTGTATGATTTTAAACTGGATAGCATGTCATTAAATATGTCATTAAGGTATAGTACAGCTTGTATTAAGTAACTGTTTTGCATAGCTCTGAAGAAGTTCATTAAATATTTGGATGAAAACACTAAGCTTTGCAAAACTGCTTCTGTTTTCACTGAATGGTTAGATGGTGTGACTTTCTTATACTTTTGTGTTTTGTTTTCAAATATATATATATATATATATATATATATATTTAGAGAGAGAGAGATAAATATAGATATAGATACACACACACATACACACACAACTCTAAGATAAACACACACACACACACACACACACACACACACACACACACACACACACACACACACACACACACACACACACACACACACACACACACACACACACACACACACACACACACACACACAAACACACAAACACTGCCCAGGCATCTATTCTACTTTATTAGCAGCCAGGTATACTATCAGGTCCCATGAAGGATGGATTTTTTATTTTAGAAATTACTTTAGGTTAATGTTTTTTGTGATAACTGAGGGTTGAAGACTTTCAGCGATATGTGGGGTTTGTATAGCTCTTCTCAATGTGAAGTCTGCACTGAATGTGTTTTGCTAGTATATTAACAATATTCAGTAGATCTGAGTTGATGTTTCCAGTTTGAATGACCACTGAGTATTATTGAGTGCTGTTCCTTATCTTTCTGACATAGCTGAAGAAGGAATTAACAGTTGTTTTTAACTTTCAGTGCTAGTCTGTTCATGAAAAGCTTTGTTTTTCTGATGGCAGTTTTCAGTTCCTTTGATAAATTCTTAATGCTATCCTTGATTTGAGAGACTTTAGTTTTGCTGTATATTTTAAGAAGTTTTATTTTTCTTTTACCAACAGTTTGTTTATGTTTGTGGATTATCATTCTGGTTTGCTCTTAAATTTTCCATCTTGTTTTAACTTAGTTGGGACAGCTATGTTAATACATTTCTCCAGATGAGAAAGAAATTGTCTGCAAAATCACTTGCCTCAAAAAACATCTTGCGTAATACTTGTCATATAATTTTAGATGATTTGTACATTTGAAGTCCTTGAACTCAGTGATATTTGCATCTGAATGTTCAGAGATATTGACAGAGAAGGTTACCAGATTGTGATTGTACTGTGAAGGGAATACTGTGGTAATAGTATAAAGATATGCTATGTTTGTAATGACCAGGTCAAAAATATTTTGTCCTCTATTGGGTTCTCTGACAATTTGGACCATTTATTTCTTATTTATGAAGTTTAAGAAGTTTGGGTCATATCCTACATTTGAGGTACAGGTTTCTTAGTTAATAATCGGGTAATTAAAGTCTCCCAGGATGACAGAGTTTCTGTTTATAGACAGCTTATCCAGAATATTTAAGAATCTAACATGGTTTTCAGGGGGACATAGATGGGGTCTTTTAGCATGCCATTATCTGATCATTTGACCTATTTAGCGTGATTTGCATCTCAATAAGTTCTATTTTGGGATCTCTTGGAATGCCTCTAGGCAGTGTGATCTTTAACATAAATGGATACACTACCTCAGTTTCGTTTGGGTCTAAATACACGGTATTTGCAAAATCCAGGTGTAGAGGGAGTTGTCTCTGTGCATTTAAACCAAATTTTGGTTACAAAACACAGACATGAATGTGCTCTAAATGCAGGAGTGCCTCGAGGTCAGGTGACTTGTTGTTCAGACTCCTTTCAGAGCCACCTTAATCTTGCGCTTGATTTATTTTACTAGTTAGGTGGGACGTTCACTGAATGAACCATGCCTAAAAAGGCAGTAAGGGAGTAGCAAGGGCTTTTACAAGTGTATAGAAGCATTTGAAGTGAGAGATCAATCTTTCCCTGTTAAAGCTGCTTCAATTATTAAGCATCTCATCCCACACGTTATGCTTGTTCACACAGTCATTACAAAGCCTACATGAAAACTCAACCAATACAAATTATTTCAAGAAATACAAAATTGAATGTGTAACTTTAATTATAAATTGTCCAAAAATCTTATCAGACCATTCTGAATATTTCCTTTAAATGCCTCATTGAAATCTTTTTCACTTTTTCTGAAACAATAGCTAGAATTACTAATACATTTATATGGACAGACGTTATAGAAAATTAGATTTCCATAACATTTTTTACAATCTGTAAATAATTCTACATACTCATTTAAAGGATAATGACTATTACATACAAATCTCTTGAGCACTACAAAAGAATAAAAATGTTACTGAATTATTCTAAAAATTACTAGCAGTAACGATTTCACATATGCATTAAGAACAAATTATACAGGTTCTACTTTATCCGGCCAGTGCAAAGGCAAATTAAATATTTTTTTATTGACATTGTATTCTTTCATCAGTTTTTTAATCAGCTTTGAGATTTAGTGAAAGTAGTTTTCATTGTAAAAAAAAAGTAATAGAAGGTATGGTAGGGGCTGTGCATCACCACACCCCCTATTACGTGGTAGGGGGTCAGTCAACTAACTGATCACCATACTGTTGATATTTCTATGATAAGACTGAAAAAGTCACCTCCCATCTCAGAGTGACAGAGCACAGGTTTAGAATCCAGTCCCACCTCACAAATTGTACAACCTTCTTTATGCAGTTCTTCCCAAAATCATATTTTCACAAAGTGATTGCTGCCACAAAAGGAAATTTTGTCATCCCAGCTCGCTGGAATTTTATAAATAATTATATGTCATTTGTGAATATCAACATAATTCATATGCTTGTGTTACCAATGTATTAGAACTGCATGTTATGTGTATCAAACTGCTGGTACAGAGATGTGTGTAAAGTACTGAGCTTAAAGATGTATTCGCAGTATACCCTACTGGAAAAGAACAGAAATGTGTATACACTGTTGTAATTTTGTAAAATGTATATAAATAGTGGAAACTGTAACATACAAGGTTAACTTGCAAAACTTCAGAAAAATGGTTGAAATTAAATTGTTTTATAACTGTGCCATAAAAGTTAGTTTCAATGCACTGAGGAGACAGGATGTCTAAAATTAGGGAACCTTCTGCATTGTAAGTGATTTATTGTTTTATGTCTTCCAGCAGTTGCAAACATCTGAAGGCTATCTATTTTCACAGTGAGATGCTAAATGCTAGCAGTTTCTAGCAATGGTTGTTGAGCCTCGGAACTAAAGTCAGGTGACAAAAAGTGATGGCATGATGCAAGTATCCCAGCAGTAACATTTGATATTAGTTTAAGAACTCTCTAAGAGACTGACTGTACATTTTCTAGTTTGTCTTTGACCTGGCAGTATCAGCTAGAAACATCCACTCACCACATCTGTCTTGCCTTGTTGTAAGTAAGTTAACTAGGGTACAGTATTTTTTAGATTCAGTAAGGAATATAGCAAATATTAGTTTAGATGTTTTCCGTATTTATGTGAGACTGTCCTGCAATGTTGTTTTAAATATTTCCTGTGATTTTGAACTCTGAAGTTACCGTGATTGTTTACTGAGTATTTTATTGTTCTTTTATTATTTATCATTAAATATATTTAAACCTATTTTTGTGGCTGATATTTGTATGACATATTTAAGCTCTGAGAGTACTTGCATATTTATTTGGTGACACTGTAGGCCACTCATAATAGACTTGTTCTTGGTCAAACTGCCATTTGGATTAATAGTAACATTACACGGTAGGAATGGACACCCTTTGTTAAGGGCCTTAAAGTAGTTGATAAGGGGTTCTGGTAGCAGTGATAACTACCTTATAGTCTGGGCAGAAGGGGGCATGGCTAGTAAATATGTGGCAGCCTTTCCCAGGTGTCTGTGTGTGTGTAAAACAAATTTCCAAGAGTGTGCATGTCAGCTACATGGGCAGGAACACGAAGCACTACTGGACAGATAGAGTGTTGGAGGACTTGGCTTGGAACCCTGGATAATGACTCAGCTCTATAGCTATGCCAGTGGGGAGTCTTAATGGGGATCTGGAAAAAGAGGGAGAAACCAGCCCCAGACTGGCTGTGGTCTCTGTGTGCTCTTAAAGGAAATTGCATTTTACTATGTGTCTACTTGTCATCCTCCCAGTGTGTACGTTCCCCACTATTGCCAGTAGTGAGGACTGAAGTTCCTTCACTGCTGGGCCAGTGGTGGGGTGTCACAATTGCAAACAACATTTTGAAAATGGAAATTAAGAGCTGCATTTAGGTCATGTAATTTACTGTTAATGAGGTTACGATTCTCAGGAATCATGTTTGTTTTAGCAAATCATCATATCAGAAGTTTTACTAAACAATTTCCCTAAAGGTGGTGGAAAACCAGTTGATCAGACTTTATCTGCCTCAGATAAATTACTTGAAATATCACTTTTTAGCACAGGCTGTAAGTTATTTTCTTCCACCTGGTGGGCTCACTGTTTGTATGAGTGGCATGTGTACTATGAAGGGAATTTATCCTTTCCGTACTGCTGTGTGAATGTGGAATTAGTATATATAATTTTGAAGGCAGTGGAGGGCTCACTCCATACATGGGGGTATATGGGTTTGTCCCCACCCTGCAAAAATGATTGAGTCAGTATTTGCAGGTTGATTGCAGGAAAAACGGTTCTTGATCAGTTGTTAGCGAGCAATGCTTTTATCTATGATCATATGCACAATATTTATCATTAGTAGGAGGGTGAACCAAACTGCACTTCTAGTGGGTGTGCTATTAGGCTGGAAGTTGTTTAGCAGGAAAGCCTTGGTATTGAGTGGAATCCTTATTTAATTAAGAATGATTCTGAAGTACAAAGAAAAGATCACTGGTTTTAACAACCGGATAAATAGCTGATATAATATCAGGAACTACATATCTGTAGGTGGCTTACCTGTGCTTATCACATACCACTTTTAGTAGGTCATAATTTACCAACATTTTCTGGCCAAATGTAATTTTCAACCTTGCAGCAGAAAGGAGATAACATTTAGAACATCAGTATGTCAACAATTTGGCAGAATTCTACTTCTCTCTAAAAGAAACATTATTTGAACTTACTTTTTTTTTCCTCTGTGGAATTAAATCCCTTACACCCCATGTGGAATACTTCATCTCCAGATTGCTTTATTTAAAAACACTGAAATGAAAGTACCTTAGAAATTAAGAATATGTTCTATGTCATTGTTTTCTGTTCTGAATGAAGGCAATCATACATAGCTGGTTGCTGCACAGATATTTGACTGCAAAACAGACAATATAAAGGATTATGAGAGGTTTGCCAATGCTAACCACCTTATTATGTGTGAGACATGGATTCCTTGGCATCCATATTGAGAACGCATAATATTCAGTTCGCATTGGTGAGCTGCTTAGAATTCTTTGTAGTGCTTGGAGCTGTAATTGTTCCATGTAGTACAAGATGCAGTAAAAAAATCGCTAAGTGTTTTATTGGCTTTCAAAGCCGTAAAACAATTAATGAGCATTTTCAGAAGGGTAGTGTAACACTAGTCCTTATGTTTACACTCACCTTCCATACCTCTCAATTGTCCAGACTTTTGCAGAATATCCAGATTTTTGCTTCATATGTTGGGTACGCTCCTCATAATGTTTGTGTTTTTTAGGCAAATCCATGAGAATTGAAGACATTAAATAATGGCATACATTTTGGTTCCAGACTTTACATCCTTCAGTAAATCAGGTAAACACACTTCCTGTTATTGTAGTAACTTTCTAGGTTTAGAACAGGAAGTCAGGGAAATGTTATCAATGTGCACCAGACAGAAACAAATCTTTTGTTTTGTCACTGTCATTTGTACTGGCAAATTTTACTGCCTAGTGTGGGATCGGACCTCAGCAACTTTAACAGGTGGTGCTTAACATTTGTTAAGGTCGGATCTTGTGTCACTCAACGCTTAACTGGTTTGTCCTTTTCTGAATATCAGAGCATAGTCATCACACTCCATGCACTACAAGAGTTTAGAAAGGCAAATCTAATACTGTTAGAAATAACTCCCTCTTACTGTACATAAACTGTTTTGATGTACTGCGGTCTGGGGCTTGTTATATAAATTTAGGAAGGGGACAGTGTGGCAAAGCCCCCCCCCCTCCAAATTGATAAATTATTGCATTGGTTGTGTTTATATTTGATTGTAGAATGGCATGGACTGTTCAGGGAAATGGTTTACAGTGTGTGTTGATTTTGGCATCGTATTATGTGAGATACTTGGATTTGGAATTCTGTAATGATTAGCATTAAAGTCTAACTAGAATTATTTGGAAGCTGTCTGAAGTAATCATAGTTTAAATACATGAGACAATTAGAACATTTTTCTAAATACAAAACAGCAACGATGTTTTTAAAGTTTTGTCTTATATAGCAATCTATGTAAATTTTCAAGCCACTCAGTTCTGTGTTGGACCATGAAATAATGACAGGCTTAGAATACTGAGATTCACAGAAAGCTTAGAAAATCCTTGTATATTTTAGCATATTGCCTACTTAAGAAAATCTGTCATGACATCATCATCTTAAGCTAGTTAGCAAACTGATTAACAGAGGTGAAGTAACAATAGCACACTTAGCAGTAACAGGTGGAATTTGAACACACCTCTTACATTAATGTAATAGCTTATATTGTCATGCATAACATGCACAAAACATTTCTAGAAGAAAAAAACGGAAAAGTGGCTCGTTTACAAAGTACCATACAAAAAAGTCAAGGACAGTGAGAGAGGCTCTGGACCTTCTGTACTAGATGTAGATTAGATATATCTGTTTTTGTTTCCTTTTTTTTTTTTTTTTATACTAGCAATATTTCTGCATATTTACTCAGTTTCAAAACAGAATATTCAGAAGGGAGTCTTTTTTTAACTTTTTATTGAAATTTTAATGACAGGAGAAAAAACATATAATGAGTAAAATAAAGACAACAAAACATAACTATTTACAAGGGCCATAACAAGTCTTCTCTGGTGTTTAGAGCAAATGAGATTCTTAAGAGTTTTTGAGTTCTTTTTAGCAGAAGCAAGTTTTGAATAGGAATATGTTGATGTACACAAGATGACAATCAGAAAATTAGAAAATTAAACTGCTTTTGCCTGCTATTACTCCCTGTGTAATCTTAGTATATTTTCAAGATGGGGGCCAGCTCCCCTGTACTTCTACCAACAGAAGACAGCACTACCTTCAGCCTTTTAAATAGTCCTGCTCCTGTCTGGAAAAGATTTTGAAAAGGAAAACTATGTGCAAAAGAAAATGTTTTCCTTTCCCTGAAGTACGGTTGATTTCTGCATTGGTAAACATCAACATTTTCTCTTTGGCTTTGCTTTCAGACGTGTGTGTGTGTGTGTGTGTGTGTGTGTGTGTGTGTGTGTGTGTGTGTGTGTGTGTGCGCGCATGGGCCATATTTCTGAGCTACATATCAGATATCAATCACACGGTCTCTACTACCTAAAGATTCTAAACCATTGCAAGGAATGCAAACAGGAGAAAAATACAACAGATGAAAAATACAGAGCGAAACCTAAAAAGGGTGGTTATCCATTATTATATTTACTCTTGTTGACAAGAACTGTCCTGTAAAACAATCTGTCTATATTTTCAAGATGGGGGCAAGTTCCCCTGTACTTCTACCAACAGAAGACAGCACTATTTTCAGCCTTTTAAATAGTCCTGCTTCTATCTGGTCATGATTTTGTGAAAGAAAACTATGTGCAAAAGAAAATGTTTTTCTTTCCCTGAACTGCGGTTGATTTCTGTATTGGTAAACATCGACATTTTCTCTTTGACTTTGCTTTCAGACATGTGTGTGTGTGTGTGTGTGTGTGTGTGTGTGTGTGTGTGTGTGTGTGTGTGTGTGTGTGTGTGCGTGTGTTTGTGTATGTATGTATGTGTGGTCCATATTTCTGAGCCCTTACTTAAAGTTACATATCAGATATCAGTCACACAATCTCGCCTACCTAAAGATTCTAAACCTTTGCAAGGAAAACAAACAAGAAAAAAATACACCAGATGAAAAACACAGAGAGAAACCTGAAAAGGGTGGTTGCCCATTATTGTATTTATTTACTCTTGTTGACAAGAACTGTCCTGTAAAATAACCTGTCTTTTCAAAAATGTTTGTTGGAAGATTCAGGTAAAGTGAAGCAAGAAAATGCTAGTTAGTGTAACTCATCTGCCAGATAATGTACACTAGCATAGTGTTTAGTACAAAATAAGTTAAACATGGAAAACTCACGCACTGAAAGGTGTCAAGAAAAACCTCATTTTGTGTTTATTTTTTATTATTTGTTAACCAGATAAGATGGCTAATCCATCCTTTTTAGCTAAAACCAGGCTAATTATCCTACTGATGAGCAGGTGTGCTAACAGCAAAGTCCCCAGAAGTGGTACTCCTGTTGACCTATCACATTCATATTTCTTCTTCATTCCCTGATCTTTTCCTTGGGAAAAGGGGGTGATTCTCAGCAAATGAAAGGATCCTATGGCCATTGTGCTGCTGGTGGAGACCCCTCTCTTGGTTATCCTTAATTTGTAGCTGATAATACCACACTTGTAATTCTTCCCTTCAGCTGGATACATGACATTCAATGATTTTCCAGATACTTGCAGGCATCCAGAACAGTGTTCACAAGATATTCCTTTGCATCTTTTTCCTCCAGATTTATCTACTAGTAGTGGTATTGTTGGCCATCTCTGAGGGGAAGGTCTGGACACTAACTAATGCCATTTAATCTACCGTCTCCCCTTGGATAGGAGACCCAGTCATGCGCCAACCAATTTCCTCTCTCTGGCTCCACTTAAATAAGAGTCACTGGTTTCCTGGGCAAGGATGCTTCCTTTGTGCTAGAGACAAGCTAAAATTATTTTTGATTCAAGTATTCTTAATAAGACAGATTTTATTTTATTTCTTTGCTTACTTGAATAGTGGACTGATCCATATGAATCCATGTAAGCCAAAGCTTGTGAGTACTTTCTGGTTACATGACTTTCTCAGCCTTACAGAGTAGATTAATGGAAGCTAAATTAATCAATCCCTGGAATACATATTGGAGCTTTGGAACAGTTCATGTCCTTAATCCTCTGTAATAACAACCAAATAATCATAGTATCATACCTTCTGATGAGGTGTTTTATAATTTAATGATTTTTTTATTTGAGGTGTTTAGACATTTTGTTATTTTAAAAAATATCTTCTTTTGGGATTTTTAGGGAAGGTTCTGAGGAAAAATATCTGTTTACCATGCTCACTTCTAAGCATTTCTGCAAAATGTCTGTGCTAAATACTTTGTAGCTGTGGATCCCTGCCCTATCTTCTATAATTTAATGGTGTACTCTGCAGTGGTGATGCTGCGGTAGCGTTGTTGCCTCACAGTAAGATGTTGTCCTGTTCAATTCTCAGCTAGAGCATCTTCTGTGTGGAGACATGCATGAATGGGCGTACCTTCGTTGAAGGTTGTGCGTCAGGGCTGGCAACTCGGCATGTAAAAATCTACTGCCAATCATTAGCGGACCGGAGTTCCGCTGTGGCGACCCCATAACCGGGAAAAGCCAAAAGACACAACAACAACTTGTAAACCTTGTGGCCTGTGTCTGTAGCTCATGGTTTACAGTATCTAATTTGCACAATAATACTGCAGGTCTAAAATAAAAAGGCGTGGTGGCTTGAGAGTAAAAAAGACACTTTTGTTACCAATAAAATAAATAATTTAGGTAAGCGCATTCGAGGTAACCCTCTTCTTCAGACCTTAATAAAACTTCTGCAAGCATTCATTTTAAATACAAATAACAACCAATGAAAACACTTAATGAGAATTAATGTGGCAAACCTCTTTTTCTTAAGAGAGGTTTTAAAGAAACAACGCTGTTCAGGCAAGGAGAAACATAAGCCTTAAAATCAACAATCCATCTCAACTCCATATATTCAGTTTCATTATGTAGATCTCCTTCTCTTAAGATCTCATTAACTTTTTGTAAAACTAAAAATTTAAAGTTGTCCTGTGTACCATAATCTGATACATGTTTAGCCAGTGCATTTGTGGATTTATTATTACGTATGTCATTCAGATGTTCCGGTACACTTGAAACCAGTAGAATTTTCTTTCTATGCAGACTGTTGCACTAAGAACATAGTTTACCTTGCTAAGTGTAACTCATGCAGTGCATTTTATATAGGCAAAACGAATCGTATGTTGAAGGAGACGGTCTCTTAAGAGAAGGAGATCTACGTAATGAAACTGAATATATAGAGTTGAGATGGATTGTTGATTTTAAGGCTTATGTTTCTCCTGGCCTGAACAGCACTGTTTCTTTAAAACCTCTCTTAAGAAAAAGAGGTTTGCCACATTAATTCTCATTAAGTGTTTTTATTGGTTGTTATTTGTATTTAAAATGAATGCTTGCAGAAGTTTTTATTAAGGTCTGAAGAAGAGGGTTACCTCAAAAGCGCTTACATAAATTACTTATTTTATTGGTAATAAAAGTCTGTTTTTTACTCTCTAGCCATCACGCCTTTTTATTTTATACTTTTTATATTTTTTGGGCTTGTTGGTTCCACCACTTTCTTCTTGTTTTAATACTGCAGGTCTCACTGACGCTCCTCAAACTGAGTGGGCTGTGAGGCTTGAGTTAACAGGAGTAGCACTCTGCATGTGCAGAAATTAATTCTAATTCTTCTGTAACTGATTTTATGGTTTTACCCTATTGATTTGCACTGGGTGTGACTAGGATGGACAGGATTAGGAAACAGTATATTAGAGGGTCAGCTCAGGTTGGACAGTTTGGAGACAAAGCAAGAGAGGCGAGATTGCGTTGGTTTGGACATGTGCTGAGGAAGGATGCTGGGTATATTGGGAAAAGGATGCTAAGGATGGAGCTGCCAGGTAAGAGGTAAAGAGGAAGGCCTAAGATAAGGTTTATGGATGTGGTGAGAGAGGACATGCAGGCAGTTGGTGTGAAAGAGCATGATGCAGAGGACAGGAAGAAATGGAAACAGATGTTCCATTGTGGCGAAACCTAATGGGAACAGCCGAAAGAAGAAGAAGAAGACCCTATTCTAAAATAAGGTATAAGGACCCACAAGTGCTTTGGATAAAGCCTTAAGGTAGTTTAACTCAGAATTGCTACTGGCCATGCATTGTAACATACTCCTTCCTGTAAAGTTCCAAATCATGTATAAGTCATAATTTCTATTCTGAAGGTCATGAAAGCCATCATTCTGACCATTTAAGACTCATTGAACAAACCGTGGCAACAACTTCATATTTACATGTGACAGCAAAGGTAAACCTTTTCACATCAAGACTCAGTTGCACACCAGTATGATTACCATGCACTTCAAAACACAGTATTAAAGGTGGTTTTCTTGGGATATTTTTAAAATTAAAAATAATATCCTGCTGTATTTCGAGAACTGAACTTGGAAGTTACCAATAAAAACAAGCATGCTTTCTTACTTAATCTGAAACAGGGGGACACAAAAAAGCAAATGTCTGGGGGCATGAAGTCTGTGTAATCAACTGAAGTGAAGACAACAACCCATGAACAGTTACTTGTTATTCTTTATTTAATTGTGTTTTAGGAAAAAAGAAATCAACAAATGCAATGTAAACAAACCAGCTACCATGGGGTAATCAAAAGGTAGCTTTAAATAAACAAGCCATTCAGTAAACATAATGTTGACACTTAGCTGCAGAAAATCTTTTAACAAGAAGAATGGATCATGAAAGCTCTGTGTTTTAGTGCAGAGCCTGACCCTGCAGCCCTGTTTTTAGATTAGATTTTTTTCAGACTAAGTATTATGCATTACTTACTCCATGGCATTAGGACAAGGCCACCCAGATAGAAAGTAACAAGTCTGCCATTTCTAGCAAATAATTATTCAACTTTCCGAAAACAGCAACCACGTACACATTTTAATCTCACTGCTCAAAATCTTTCCATTTAGACATATATATGAAAAAGTAGAACATTTCTAATGAGCTTTGTCAATGCTTAATGTTTGCTTAAAGAGTTGAGCCTGCTGTTAACAAATTTAGTACGTAGACAAAATGTATGCATTTAGAATGTGATAAAATGAGTAAGAGATCATGACTGTTGCAAAACACGGTAATGGCAAAATCTTTTCTGTTTGTTTACATGCTATTAACAGTATTTACCTGGGAACAAATCACCTGCTCCCTGTTCTGTGTTTCTACAGGCTCATTTCTGTCTGCCATACCATTGTGCAAATAATGATAAATAGGGCAGGGCAGAGTGATGTAACAAGCAGATAAGCAGTTATACACAGGAAATTTCTGCATAACATTTATTGTTATATGTCACTCCTCACTTCAAAAGGGAGAAGTGAATATAACTGCAGAAGCATTACTGTTTTGGTTGAATGATACAAAGAGCCCAAACAAATATTTTTAACAAATGAAAATTAAGATCAAGCTTAGTCTACCATAGGGCCATCCATATAATATTATCCAGGGAAATTAAAAAAAAAAAAGCTGAACAAACAAACAAAAATAAAAAACAAACAAACAAACAAAAAAACCCCAATAAGCCTACAACTAGGCCATACACAGGTCGGAATGCAGCAATGAAAAGTTGTCCCCCAACACCAATTTAAAAGTGGATCACTACTGCTCCAAAGATGATGAATGGGAAGGGATACTATGTTTTCCATCTGCTAATTATGCATTAGAGTTCAATAACTGAGTGGACTGCAGCTTGGATGCCACCTAGTGCAAGACACTGTGTCAGTGCAGTATGTCTCACTATGTGACTTGTTTGGTAGGCACACTAAATATAAACCTGCTGCATTGTACTCTGCTAGAGAATTGGCTGTTAGAAATTAACTCCAGGCTTCAGGTGATGTGCTGCCCTGAAGGAAAAACACTGCCAATGTAAGTACGCAAACTGGCGTAAAACAAATCTAGGTTCAATAGTAGATGGGTGACAGCAGTGAGCTAATTTATATTAAATATAGTAAGACAAAGGAATATCTGAAAAAAAATTGCAGTAGCTTGGACAATAAGTAATTCATGTTTTTATTTAATCACCGTGCCTTTAGGTTAGATTTTAATTCCATTGCTACTACAGTATTCTATTCAATATTAGTGTACTGCAATGTATCTAGTGCAGCTTTGTTTGAATTTTGCTTCTTGTGTTCATTTTGATTTGCTGAGAAAGGGGCAGAAATTTAAACTGATTTGAAGGACTGTTGTTTTCTTAAGATTTAAAGAAATCTATACTTTCCAGCACTCCTTTTGAGTACTAATGTTTCTACATCTATTGATCCATATATGTAAAATATGTGACAACAATGAATCCCATTTCATTACTGCAGCACTGTCCAAGTAACACATTTTTAAAACCATGTAAATAAACTTTTCATCATTTAGGGTTTCACAATTGTAAACTTTTGTGGTTAAAAAGCCTGCAGTTGCAGCCAAACTATACCTGCCCATCAAACATTGCATTAAGTCAAGTAATACACTTAATTATCTGTGTTAAAGGTATTTTCCCTGTGTTACACAAATGTGACCTGAACTAGTGCTGTTGACAGAATGAAGCTTGGGAAACTGCTTATTGCTTTGTAACATTCCCACTTTACACCTCAGTATTGTGATAGCATCATTGACAGGTTTGCACATGCAGTACAGCAAAAACATTTCCATAGACACCTCTTAACAAATTATCTTTAGTAGTTTAATGTTTATGAGAACATTTGGAAACATCAGGTGATATTTGTGCAGCTGTGGTGTGTACAATACAAACAAGTCTGATTAGCTGGACTTGCAAGTAAAATGTACGTGAAAAAACAATACTAGCTTAATTCTCAAAGACTAGCAGAGGTGGTGCCAGCAGAAGCCACATGTTTGCTGGTAATATTAAACAGCAAAGATGTGGTAAAAGTGCCCAAAACTTAACTAGTAATCCAAAATTAGGCACCTAAGGTGCCTAATTTTGGTTTACTGGTAATATCCTAAGACCAAGATATCAGATCAGTCGAGGCCCGGGTTAACAATGACCGCGACCAGTACTGTTAGCCAACAGGGTGCTGGTGGAAATTGGGCTACTGTTGGCTGAAGGAGAAGAGGAGGGGGGAAGGCATGCCCAAAGGCAGGAAGAGAGGAGGAAGATTAGGAGTGTAGTACTGAGGGTAGGAACTTTGAATGTTGGCAGTATGACTGGTATAGGGAGAGAGCTAGCTGATATGATGGAGAGAAGGAAGGTTGATATATTGTGCGTGCAAGAGACCAGATGGAAGGGAAGTAAGGCCAGGTGTATAGGAGGTGGGTTCAAACTGTTCTATCATGGTGTGGCTGGCAGGAGAAATGGGGTAGGGGTTATCCTAAAGGAACAGTATGCCAAGATTGTTTTGGAGGTGAAGAGAGTGTCTGATAGAGTGATGTTTATGAAGCTTGAAATTGATGGTGTAATGATGAATGTTGTTAGTGCATATGCTCCACAAGTTGGGTGTGCGATGGGTGAGAAAGAAAAATTTTGGAGTGAGTTGGATGAAGTGGTGGTGAGTGTACTCAAGGGTGAGAGACTAGTGATTGGAGCGACATCAATGGGCATGTTGGTGAAGTTAACAGAGGGGATGAAGAAGTGATGGGTAGGTATGGTGTTAAGGAGAGGAATGCAGAAGGTCAGATGATTGTGGATTTTGCGAAAAGGATGGACATGGCTGTGATGAATACGTATTATAAGAAGAGGGAAGAGCATAGGGTGACATACAAGAGTGGAGGAAGATGCACACAGGTGGATTATATCCTATGTAGGAGGGCCAGTCTGAAGGAGATTGGAGACTGTAAAGTGGTGACAGGGGAAAGTGTAGTTAAGCAGCATAGAATGGTGGTCTGTAGGATGATGGTGATCAAGAAGAGATGGAGGAGTGTGAAAGCAGTGCCAAGGATTAAATGGTGGAAGTTAAAAAAAGGGTGATTGTGAGGTGGAGTTCAGGGAAGAGTTAAGACAAGCACTGGGAGGCAGTGAAGAGTTACCGAATAGCTGGGTAACTACAGCAGAGCTACTAAGGGAGACAGCTAGAAAGGTGCTTGGTGTGACATCTGGACAGAGGAAGGAGGACACAGAGACCTGGTGGTGGAATGAGGAAGTACAGGAGAGTATACAGAGGAAGAGGCTGGCGAAGAAGAAGTGGGATTGTCAAAGAGATGAAGAAAGTAGACATGAGTATAAGGAGATGAGGCGCATGGCAAAGAGAGAGGTGGCGAAGGCTAAGGATCAGGCATATGGAAAGTTGTATGAGAGATTGGACACTAAAGAGGGAGAAAAGGACCTGTACCATTTGGCTAGACAGAGGGACAGAGCTGGGAAAGATATGCAGCAGGTAAGGGTGAGAAAGGACAGTGAGGGAAATGTACTCACAAGTGAGGAGAGTGTGTTGAGTAGATGGAAATGAATGAAGAGAACGAGAGAGAGAGAGAAGGTTGGATGATGTGGGGATAGTGAATCAGGAAGTCAAACAGATTAGCAAGGAAGAAGAAAGGACAGCTATGAAGAGGATGAAGAATGGAAAGGCTGTTGGCCCAGATGACATACCAGTGGAAGCATGGTGCTTAGGAGAAATGGCTGTGGAATTTTTAACCAGATTGTTTAATGAAATTTTGGAAAGTCAGAGGATGCCTGAGGAGTGGAGAAAAAGTGTTTTGGTACCTATCTTTAAGAATAAGGGTGATGTGCAGAGCTGCAGTAACTACAGAGGGATAAAATTGATCAGTTACAGCTTGAAGTTATGGGAAAGAGTAGTGGAAGCTAGGTTAAGAAGGGAGGTGATAATTAGTGATCAGCAGTATGGTTTCATGCCAAGAAAGAGCACTACAGATGCAATATTTGCTCTGAGAGTGTTGTTGGAGAAATACAGAGAAGGTCAGAAGGAGTTGCATTGTGTCTTTGTGGACTTAGAGAAAGCATATGACAGGGTGCCTAGAGAGGAGTTGTGGTATTGTATGAGGAAGTCAGGAGTGGCAGAGATGTATGTAAGAGTGGCACAGGATATGCACGAGGGTAGTGTGACATTGGTGAGGACTGCAGTGGGAGTGACAGATACGTTTAAGGTGGAGGTGGAATTACATCAAGGATCAGCTCTGAGCTCTTTCTTATTTGTAGTGGTGATGGACAGGTTGACAGATGAGATCAGACAGGAGGCCCCGTGGACTATGATGTTTGCAGATGACATTGTGATATGTAGTGAGAGTAGGGACCAGGTTGAGGAGACCTTGGAGAGGTGGAGATATGCTTTAGAGAGGAGAAGAATGAAGGTCAGCAGGGCTAAAACAGAATATATGTGTGTAAATGAGAGGGAGGGTAGAGGAATGGTGACAATGCAGGGAGTAGAGTTGGTAAAGGTGGATGAGTTTAAGTGCTTGGGATCAACAGTTCAGAGTAATGATGAGTGTGGAAGAGAGGTGAAGAAGAGAGTACAGGCAGGGTGGAATGGGTGGAGAAGAGTGTCAGGAGTGATTTGCAACAGACGGGTACCAGTAAGAGTGAAAAGGAAGGTCTTCAAGAGGGTAGTGAGACCAGCTATGTTATATGGGTTGGAGATGGTGGCATTGACGAAAAGGCAGGAGTCAGAGCTGGATGTGGCAAAGTTAAAGATGTTAAGATTTGCACTGGGTGTGACTAGGATGGACAGGATTAGGAATCAGTATATTAGAGGGTCAGCTCAGGTTGGACAGTTTGGAGACAAAGCAAGAGAGGTGCGATTGTGTTGGTTTGGACATGTGCTGAGGAGGGATGCTGGGTATATTGGGAAAAGGATGCTAAGGATGGAGCTGCCAGGTAAGAGGAAAAAAGGAAGGCCTAAGATAATGGTAATGGATGTGGTGAGAGAGGACATGCAGATGGTTAGTGTGAAAGAGCATGATGCAGAGGACAGGAAGTAATGGAAACAGATGATCCACTGTGGCGACCCCTAACGGGAACAGCCGAAAGAAGATGATGATGATCCTAAGGCCAAGATATCCCCCTGGATTCTCAAAAGCTTGCACGGAGTGCAAGATCGGTGCAGGAGCTCAATCAGGCAATATGTCTGACATGCAAACCAGGAACAGCCTTCAGGGGCATGCAGGAGCGCTTCTGCACAAATCTTGCATGGACTAAGCCCTGTTATGCAAATCACCCCATTTGCAGGTGAAATCCATGCAAATGAGGTGATTTTTCAATCCAGGAAGCTTGCAACAGTCTGTCCAAGACTAGTGCTATCTGCAGAAATGTATTTGGTTAGTAACCGAGTACATTTCTGCAAAATCCAAAACGGAGCTATGACAGCTCCAAATAAAGGCTGCATATTATGTAGTAAGCATGCCAATGGCCAAGTATAAGGCTATTGGCATTGCCAACAAAAAAAATTAAAAAATCAACTTTTATTTTTTTTTAGCCAATCTCGGCTGTTTAAGCGTAGGGCAGCGGTACGCAAATGGGATCAGGGGGAAAATAATAAAATAAACCTAAAATAAACAGTCTAACTAAAATCACTATTCTGCCATGCAAGTCAAGGGCAGGCAGAAGACAACCTGGCCAGTGAGTAGTGGTTGCTAAGTGGGGAGGCACGGTGTGAGACATGTGACTATGCAGTAGCAGGCAATCGTATGCAAATGAGTGGAAGGATAGTGAATCCCAGTTTTCCCCAGCATGTGAGTCAGGTCCCAACAGTGTAAGAGTAGGAATAGCCTGATGCAAGCCTAGGGGTTAGGTGACATCATGGGGGTGTGTGTCAGGCATACTGCAAGCGGATTGGAGCCCTGTGGCTCGGGTTTGCTCCTAGCTTAGCATAGCTAGCTAAGCTAGGGGGTGTATTTAAACCTACTTAGCACTCTTTACAAAGCCTAAGTGGGTGTGTGTGCTGTGCACCAAGCTTTACAGGAAGAAAAAAGAGGTTAAACCAGGAAATAGCAGCCGTGTGCACATTTGAGCACTTTGTTTGCACGACGTGCACATGGGCTTAAACAAGAAGGCAATGGGATGGGAAAACAGCAGAAGGAAGGTAATCAAGGAGAACTAGCTTAGCTGACAGGTGAAATGTATCAGAATCAGCCAATTACACAGGCAGCAGACCAGCCCAGCCCAGAACACTACTATAAACTAAGCAAACACCTTTCCCTATGTTTTTTCCCACACTCTACACCACCGGTGTAAACAAGCGGGGAACTTTTAACACTTACAACAGCAAAATGATAGTGGCTGCAATAGCTATCATACAACTTGTGGAAGAGGCTGAGGGTGGTGAGGATGTGAATGCTGTCGACCAACCCACAGTGAGGAGACAGAGAAGAGTGTATAGACCCAGGGTAACCTACCAGGGGCTACATGAGCTGGAGATAGTGGAGCGCTATAGGGTGGACAGGGACCTCCTACAGCAAATTGTTCAGCTGTGCCGGCCACGCTTGTCACACAGAACTAACAGTGGATACCAATGTATGTGTAGGCCTAAGAATACTAGCTACAGGTACCTTCCAAAGGCCAACTGGGGATATGATGGGGATTTCACAGGCATCAGCATCCAGGGTACTCCACCAGTTCATGGATGCCATGTCAGCACATGTCAGTGAGCACGTATATTTCCCCAACACCCATGAGGTGTTGGCCAGCAATATGCATCTCTTCCAGCAAATAGCAGAATACGCTGAGGTAGTAGGTGCAATAGACTGCATGCACATATGCATCAAAGCACCACCCAGTGAGCTAGGTAGGATCTAAATCAATGGCAAGGGCTTCCCCTCCATCAGCTGCCAGGTTGTGTCCGATGCCCAGGGCATAATAATGAACATGTGTGCTGGCTGCCCTGAAAGCTATCACAATTCCCACAACTGGCATCTGACGCAGCTGTGCCAGAAATATGCCAATGGGGACATCCCACATGGTCACCTAGTGGGGAATGCTGGATGTGCACTGGAGCCGTGGCTGACACCCATCAGAAATGCACACACACCAGAACAAGAACTCCATAATGGGGCGTATGCACAGACCAGAATTATAGTAGAGCATGTGTTTGGGATGGTCAAGTCATGGTTCCGGTGTCTGGACACATCCGGTGGAGCCATGCAGTACTCACCAGCTACATGTACCCAAATTGTCCTTGTATGTGCCATGCTACACAATATGATCCTGTGGAAACCGCTGCAGCAAGAACAGCACGGGGCAGGGCCACACAGCCCCCCCACCATTGCCAAGGCCTGCACAGGCACAGAGTAACTTGGAGAAGGAACAACCTCAGCCTGCCCCAGTAGGCAGAAGGAGGCGTGCCCAGTATGCCCTGGCCTTGGCAAAGAGGCAACCCATAGCACATACACTGATGCAGGAGGGACCCAGGGAATAACACCTCTGTCTGACTTTCACATACAGTAAAAGGGATGCCAAACATTACACTACCTGTGCCTTACCATGTGTAGGGAGTATTTTATGTGCATCCGACATAGGCAGCCCTGCAGCACCACCCTCAATACTGGGACACCCACAAGGTAAGTGACTCACACATGCCAGTCAGGAGGGAGGGTCACATACCCAACAACAGTCACAGCCAGCAGGACAGGTGTAAACAAACACAAACAAAGGCTGTGCTATGGCGTCTGAATGAGGCCTATGGATAACCCCCCAGGCCTACACAGACAGACTACAGCAGGTCAGGCAGTGGGATGTCAGTTCTGAAGGCTAGGAAGTCAGAAACTAACATATAGGTAATTAAAAGCTAAGATCTGTAGTACACTGGTATGCCTCTAGCCAGCATGATAGGTAAGACTACAGACTGAAATGGAGCACCTGACATACCAGTACAGCCCTAGCAAATGTGTACAAGTGTCAGGTGTGCCCCCCAACTGACGTAGACATATAGTAACAGTCAGATGTGCCCCCCAATCCTGTGTAGAAATGTAGAAATAGTCAGGTGTACCCCCAATCCTACATAGAAATATAGTACCAGTCAGGTGTGCCTCCCTACAATTCTGTGCAGAAATGTAGAAATAGTCAGGTGTGCCCCTCCATCCTATGCAGAAATGTAGTAACAGTCCATGCCAAATAATCGACGGATACCCTGCAGAGACAGCATGCTACTTGTAGGTGTACAACACAAAGGTCAGCATTGCAGTACAAACTACCTGAACCCAATCCACACATTCAGTACAGATGGCCATACTGGGCATGCCCACACACTTGGAGTAATGAAGGCAATGTCAGTCAACATCATAGTGAAGGTCATACAGGGCATGCTCCACACTTAAACACATGAAGGTCATGTCTGCAAACACCAGTGGACCAGACATATCTGGCAGCCACAGATGTTAGTGCACTAAACATGCTTTATGCACACACAGTGGATAGGAGTACAGGCATATATGTAAGGACAACACACTATAATAAGCCAAAGGTAGACATACATAGATGTGTGGAAGAAGGTGATTGGGACAATGAGCCATCCAAGGCTCTCCCACCCAGCACACAGCCAAAGGTCCACGGCCACATGAGAGTCTGATGTCACACACTGCAGATACTAGCCACCAGTATCTGTCAGCATTACAGAGTATGTGGTTTACATGCCAGCTGTGTAACATGACTGTTAAAGGAAGTAGTCATCTAGCAGCTGTATACACGTACCTGTGGAATATGACTCAGGTTGTTCCCGCATGTGGCATGTCAACTCCTAGATGAATGGGTTATGGCCCATGCACACACACTGCCATCCCCATAGCCCCACTATGACAATCCTGCTGAGGTTATCTACTTTAAAATACACCTTTGGAAGAGTTGTATTCCAGTAATCTCTGTGGTGTTTCCCATAACTGCGTACTGCTATAGTGTGATAAGCTAGTTAGGTAGGAGTTCTAACCTCAGCCTTGGCAACTGTGTGTTTGTCAAGAGCAATACTTTTTAGGGTGGTCACACTCCCTACAATTGCAATGCTCTACTTTGGTAAGGCTGCTGATGTCATCCACCTAGAAATACATCCCTGGAAAGGGTGTATCCCAGTAATCTCCGTGGCGTGTCCCATAACTGTGTGCTGCTGTAGTGTGATAAAATAGGTAAGAGTTCAATTTCCAGACATGGCAACTGTTTGTGTGTCTGTATAGAGAGCAATGCTTTTTAGGATAGTCACACTCCCTACAATTCAAATGCTCATCTTTGGCAAGGCTGCTGATGTCATCCACCTAGAAATACACCTCTGGGAAGCTGTAGCACAGTAATCCCCATAGCGCATCCTGTAACTGAGTACTACTGTAGTGTGATAAATTAGGTAGGTAGCTGTTCTACTCCAACAAGGACATGGCAAGTGTGTGTGTGTGTGTGTTTGTGTGTTTGTCTGACCCTGCCTGTGTAGAGAGCAATGATTTTTAGGGTAGTCACACTCCATACAATATGTATCCTCTGCTGTGGCAAAGCTGCTGATGTCTTCCACCTAGAAATATACCTCTGGGAAAAATGTAGCCAAGTAATCTCCATAGCAAGTCCTGTAGCTGCATACTGTTGCAGTGAGATAAATTAGGTAGGCAGCACTTCTACTCTCAGACATGGCAAGTCTGTGTGTGTGTCTGTCTGACCCTGTCTGTGTAGAGAGCAATTCATTTTAGGGTGGTCACACTTCCTACAATTAAAATGCTCTACTTAGGTAAGGCTGCTGATGTCATCCACCTAGAAATATATCCCTGGAAAGATTGTCCCCCAGTAATCTTCGTGGCACATCCCATAACTGCATACTGCCGTAGTGTGATGAAATACTTAGGTAGGAGTTCAATTCCCAGACATGGCATTTGTGTGTGTATCTGTCTGTCTGTGTAAAGAGCAATGCTTTTTAGGGTAGTCACACTCCCTATAATTCAAGTCCTCATCTTTGGCAAGGCTGCTGATGTCATCCACCTATAAATACACATCTGGGAAGCTGTAGCTCAGTAATCTCCATAGTGTGTCTTGTAATTGCATACTGCTGTAGTGTGATATCGATCTCTGTTAGGAGTTCTATACTCACACATGTCTGTTGTGGATGTTTTGTGTGTGTTCCAATGTCTGTGTGGGGAGCAATGCATTTTAGGCTGGTCACACTCAGTACATATCCAGTGGCCTACGTTGGCATTCCTGCTGATGTCATCCAATGTGAAATATACCATTAGGGAAGGCAGTCTCCAGTAATCCCTGTGGTGCATCCTATAACAACTCCATGCTGTAGTGTGATACAGACCTTTGTCAGGGGTTTTATATCCATGCATGTCGGTTGTGGATCTTTTGTATGTGTTCCAATGTCTCTGTGGGGAGCCATGCATTTTAGGCTAGTCACACTCAGTACATATCCAATGGCCTACTTTGGCAGTCCTGCTGATGTCATCCAATATGAAATACACCTTTGGGGAAGGAGCACTCCAGTAATCTCTGTGGCACACACTATAAATGTATTGTGCTGTAGTGTACTAAACTAAGTAGGTAGGGGTTCAACTCCCAGACATGACAGGTGTGTGTATCTTCTATTGTGTGTAAGTGTGTGACATTTGGGTCCAATGTGGTATGGGTTTGCAAATGTCTTTTATGGTGGCCCTATATCACAATGCCCACTGTACAGGGATTACAGATGTGAAATAGCCGAGAGGCTGGGGTGCAAATCCATACCCATACATGTGACATCACAGCCAGGCAATCACAGTTAGCAACACCAGTATTACCCAGAGCACACTCTCAACCCATGTCACACACATACATGCACACACATGCCGAGGCAACAGCAAATATGTGTGCAGTACACTGCATATTGGCGACTGATAGTAACTATGGAGTGATTGCAGTGGCCTACAGCAGGCATGACACCCTGTCCATCTGTCTAATAGGCATATACATGCAGACAGTGCACCTTCCCCATGTTCCCCACTGGACACCTGCAAAACCTGTGGTGTATCACATGTGACCCACAAAGGAAATACCATGCCTGACAACAAACCCTGTATGGACAGATGCCACTGATGCCAGGGAATGCCGGCAGCAGACTATTGATGCAGGTGCAAGGTTAACCTGCTGTCCATTACCAGTTCTTGCCACAGGTGGCCACGACTGGCACATCTGATGATAATCTGTGTACACAACATGAGCCTAACACCTCAGGTACAGTTCCACATGTCACTGTACATGCACGTGGGAGGTGTGCACATCCCAGACACCATCCATGTCACGGACTAGGGAGCACATACATGGCAAGTGATGCACAGCATTGGCCACATGCAATAGCCACCCAGGTGACTGGATGATGGATACAATACCCACCTGTGTGGGCAAATGCAGAAACCACAAGCCTGAGCCACAGTGCAGGCCATTGTCATGTGGCCTGATGCCAAAGTATACCCATCACATAGCCTTGTATAGCCATCTGGCACAGTCGACCACCACATACCTGTGCAAAAATGCACCCATGCATGTCAGTACTGGCACCTTGTTTGTTGTGTGTGTGTGTTGTATGATGCATATGATCACATCCACACTCACTACAACCCCCAGTGGCATAATGAAGCATGCTGTCTGATGTCAGACACCTCCCCATACCCTTTGCCCATATAACCTCCATATGGCCCATGTGGTGCATGTGATACCTGCACAGTAATGTGTTGTGGCACTCTCACTAGTGATGAGCTGTTGAGCTGTATCCCTGGCCCTGCCAAGTGTGTCAATGTGTGTGTGTCCCTGTGAGAGTGTGGCTGTGTCGACACTGGCACCCGTTCATGTGGACAGGCACGTGTACATCACCTACCATATAGCTACCATATCCCTGTTGCAGATGTCACTCACCATCACATATATGTTCTGCGGACACCACAACAGTTAACCTGTGTTGCACAGCCAACAACTGCATAGGACTGTAATAGCACTACCTAGTCATCAGGGTTTGATACCCTGTGCTGGTGGGTGTGTGACACAAACATTCTTAATTTTTACTCTCCCACCCCTCCCTGACTTGCCGGTGACTCTGTCTGCCTCCCTCACTCCCTCACTGGTGGATGTGGAGACCTATACCTGCTTTTCTTAGGCAGCAGCATGTGTATTTTAGGTAATACTCATGATCAGCTGATGGTCTCTGCACAAATTGCAGCCCTCCCCTAGCTGATTGCATGTGGAACAGCTGTGGTAACATTCCCATAGTCAATTGCTTGGAAACACACTCCAATATCTAGGAACATCATGTTTGTGTTGGTCCTTTTCATTCACCTGTGAGCAGGAATTCTGTTGTTTGGAAAACAGTATCTCAGATGGATTCGGGATTTACCTCTGACAGCATACACTGTGGAAACAGGCCAACACACAGGAGGGGGATGTGCCTGATCTGACTACAGACCATAAGTGCTGCTATACTGCATTCGGAGTAATGTTGGTTTAACAGCGTGTGTGCGGATATGGCTGTCCTACATGTATTAATACCTGCAATATCAGTTGTATGTTTATGAGGACTCCCCATCTGTAGGGTCATCTGCAGACTGGGCAGTGTGTGGTGCCTTTGGTGTCATGTATTACCCACAGAACATATATCTGTGAACTGCAGAAGGTAGTGTGAGGATTGCAGTCTGTAGATGGTGAAAGCCATGACAGTTACTGACTTCATATCCCTCATAGAACGTATGTTGCAACAAACCATGTGACAACAGTAAATGTATGCTGTTATCACAGCAATGTGTCAATATTGGCCCTGTATATGTGCTTCCAGCCACAACTCACTCAACCTTTGTACATATGTCATGCATTAAGATGTGCATATGTGCTGTACACCATAATTAGTGTCATCATATCTGATAATGATAATAATGATATGTGATATCAGAATGCTACACATGTTATG
Organism: Protopterus annectens; assembly: GCF_019279795.1. NCBI lineage: Eukaryota > Metazoa > Chordata > Ceratodontiformes > Protopteridae > Protopterus > Protopterus annectens. The sequence continues at coordinate 359,565,937 of NC_056737.1, read as the reverse complement.
TACAGTAGCAGTTATATTTGATGACATAACCTGTACATACTGTGGTTGTTTGTACAGTACTGAGGTCTGTGTAGTTATGGTGAATATTGACAGGGTGGGTATTGTTAATATGTACCTTGGCCTGTGTACAGACTGATGTTGTTGTCATCGTCCTAGGTCCCATCCTATCTGATGTTACATGCTGCTCCACTGTATGTTACCATATTGACTTACATGTTTGTAGGGCCATACACACACATGTCCCACACCACAGTCAGCTATTAGACTAAACTGTGTAGCAGCCCAGTATATGTAGGGTTCGTGTGTGAGTGGCACATATGAGGATGGTGTTGAACAGATAGTCCATATACTGTAATATTATGCTAGCTTGCCATATGTGGCTGTGGCTGTGTTCTCATTGGTTGTGGTTATGCACTGTCACACAGGTGTATCTTACCCTGTGCTGTGACATGCCTGTACAGCCTGCTATATATGCAGGTACATGTGTATTCCCTCATAGGAGATTTAGCCAGTGTTGAGCCAGTCTGCCTGTAGCCTGCACAGTGCATTGTTACATGCCTAGCAGCTTAGTGTACTTACCCAGTGAGATTTCATGTGCAGCTACTTTCCAGCTGTACTGCTGCCAGGCCTCCCTTAACAATCATGTATGTCAGACAGAGCAGTGCTATGCTGCACAGATGTATGTCAATATCTAGTGGGTAGTATGTGGCCATGGCACCCCCGTACCAGAGGTTATTACATGTCAGGTCAGACAGGAGTGTGTGACTGCATAACCTATGGTGGCATATGTTGTTATGTGTTATAACAAACCACATGGCTGTTAACATCCATATTATCAGGCATGGTACACATGTTTTGCACTAAGGGGTTCTGTGTATACCTCTGGACTGTACAGAGTGTGTCAGAATGTCCACACATATTGGCCAATATCTCTGCTGCTGTCAAAAAGGGACAGTACGTGCTAGCAGCGGTACTTCACTATGATGTCCTTAGGATGTCTGTCAGTAGCCAATGGCACACATTTGGAAAGCAGATGTGACCTCCCACACACACCATGTCTGTGAAGACAATCCCAATTACAGTAGCAATAGTATATAGAACTGTAATAGTACACAAATAAAGGTTTTCCATTTCTGCACACCGCTTCAGGTCAGCATGGGGATGTCTGACCTGCTCATCAGTCTGGGGGATACCAGTGGCACTGGTGAGGTCACAGGTGAGACTGTCCCAGGCCTCCACTTTATACTGATAGCTCTGGTACTGGCCCTGCAGTAGTCTGTCCTCATGGTGTTTTACCAGGAGCCATACTATGAATCTGGACTCCTGGGTGCCCCAGCGCTGTGCTCTAAATCAAGTGCCTTCACCAACTCCAGCCATTCTGCCTACAGTAGGGAGCTGCAACTAGTTATGGGAATTATTGGCATATGTGGGGTTTAAATACACCTGATTTCCCACACTTTCCATGATTGGATAGTTTTGAAAAGGCTAAGCTATGGGCACACCTGCTTACCTAATGCTGGCATTGCTTAAAGGGGCATACCACTGGGAAGATTGAGTTAGCCGGCCTACACATTGCTTACACCATATAAGCTAACCTGTGCAATGCTTAACATTGCTTAATATCTAATTAGCATTATATTTTCCTTTTGACATTGATTTATTATTTGTTACATGTTATATCTGTGTCTGGCATCTGTGATTCATGTGTACATACACTGTATGGAGTCCTGGGGACTTCAACACTTTATTACAATAACGCCTCACATCTGGCCTTACTGCAGTACTCCAGTTCACATATTTATGTTATGTAGCAGGTTATACAACATCCCACTGTACATCGATTCATTACACATGTTCAGTTTGATTTTCCTATGGTGAGGATTTGTTTGTTGAAACCTCAATCTTATGTATTGCTATGATAGCTTAGTGGTTAACTACTGTGACTGTAGTGTAGAGGGTTCGAGCCTTGCAGAGGCTGTTTATTTTGTTGCCGGGCAGAGCACAGGCCATTGGATACAGATTGATTGAGGCACTTTAAAGCAGTTGTAAGTGGGTGTACGCGTGTTTCCGCGTAGCTAAGCACTGCTAACTTCCGGTTACAGTTTCTTATACTCATTTAGCTTCCAGATTGCTTAATCTGTGCAGGCAGTGCTTACCCCTGCCTAAACGCACATAAACACACATACTAGTGCTTACATATGCTTACTACTGCTTAGTTGTGCTTAGACCTGCTTACTAGTGCCTTATTCATTATGACACTGATACTTCACATGTGCATTTCCTGCAGTACTCTAGTTCATAAATATGTGTTATTTAGTGGCATTTGCAACAGAAAAATTGGCTATAACGTGCTTTGCCATGTAAAATAGACTGTGCTGCAGTGGGACTCGAACCGGGAATGCCTGCTCGTTAGGTGGATGCTCTGCCCACTACACTATTGCTGTGCTGCTGCATTTTTATATATCTTCCTTGTTATCCTCTTCAGCCTTTTAAGCTGCTTTAACTGTAGCTAAGCGATGGGCGCACCAGCTCACCTACGGTTAGCTCTAATCAGATTTAAAAAAAAAATAAAAGGGTTTCTTCATTTGCTTTTTCAGTACTGTTGCTGTTGTACACATGGGGAACTGTTGGTGGGGATATGCGGACACCTATGAGCAATCTCGCTCATTTTCTAACACTTTCTGCTGTTCTACATTGCAGGGACATGTTTATTCTGAGGGCTCTGCTCTCAGACACGCCCCCTGCACTCATACACAGTCTGTGTAAGCCTGGGAGCTCGGGCAGCGTGCCTTCATTAATACGCATGGCACGCTGCTATCTTGCTTCTAAACAGGCACTTCCATGCAGGACTAAGCTAGTCCTGCACAGAAGATTAGTGAATCCGGGGGTTTATGTCCCTGTGATATGCACTACTGCTGCAGTATCTGTAGCTTGCAGCAGCTAAGATCATATATTCATTTATTTATTGAATTTGGCTAAACAGGTAGGTGAACTGGTTCAGGGACCCTTCATAACCACAAATCCAAACAGTCATCAAAGACCGTACATTAGAGTACACAAACATTTGTGTATAATTGAATATTATAATGCAGTCATACATTTGCAGTTAATACAGTAGCTGATTTGTAGACTATACAGTCAAGGACCTACTAGACACACAAATAAATCAGCATCTCAGTTATGTACCTATATATAACAATGAGGTTCTGTATCAGCTATCAATCATAGGTAAATACATTCTTTTGGAGAATGTTGCTGGCTAAATCTACCTACAGGAATTTGTGATTGAAGTGCAGTCAGATGAAGGAAATATTAGCTGTAAAGAGACAATGTAGAAGAAATGATTGCTGGTGGAAAATTAAGGCTGAGAGCTTGGATATGAGGTCTGAAGTATGGTTGGCAGTGATTAATGTTAAGAGATGGATTAAGATATAAGAACTGGAGAGAGAATTTAAGGCCAAAAGCTAAGTTAAGCGATAGGTGTTAATCTGTGGTATAGAGCGATTAAGCTTTGACTATGGCTTAGGTTCATAGGTCCATAGGTGTGTACTTGGCTAATGGCACTGGAGCCTTTACAAGCCTAGCCCAAAAAAATTGCTCAGGCACCATGCCACCCAATGTTAGTTCACGGTGCCCATATCCAGTAGGGCAACTGGAATGATTCCTGGAGTCAACTTTCTGTTACCCATCCATTCATCAAGATTTCTCTTGAAAAGGGCCAGTGAGGTTATCTGCTTGACACGAATGGGAAGCTTATTTCAGAGTATGGGCAATCTTTGGGAGATGAACCTGTCCCTCCAGCATGTTCTATTAATTGTGGTAATGAGGTTGTGATCTCTTGAACGTGTGCAGTGGGAGGATTGGGATTTCTTTAGGTGTAGCATTTCAAGTAGGATTGAGTTGGACATGGCTTTGTAAGTCAAGCAGAGATCACCTCTAAGTAGATGATAAGAGACTGACAACAGCTGAAGTTTCTTATGTCTGTCCATGTAGGACATGTATTTAAGGCCTAGGATCCTTTTTGTGAGGTACTTTTGTGGCCTGTCCAGCTGTTGTAGGTGTCTGGTCTGGTACATGCCAAATGGGGCATTATATTTGATGATTGGTCTAATGAGGGATGAGTAGAGAGAGATGATGACCTCTTTCTTCCTGGATGCGAAACCTTTGGTTATAAGATGTGCCCCATAGAATGACTTTCTGACCACACTGGCAGTGTGGCGGTCGAAGGTGAGGTGGTTGTCGACCTGGGTGCCCAGATCTCTTATGGCCCCTTCAGTGTTCAGTGGGCTCCCATCAATGTGGTAATTCATGGGAACTGAGTTTTTTCCAAAGCAGATGATAACGCATTTTTTGGCATTAAGCTTCAGGCCATGGTTCCAACACCAGTCATTGGTATCAGAGAAGCCCTTTTGGAGGATGTCTACATCACTTGGGGAGTTGATAATGACTCCTAGCTTGCAGATGTCAATGAACTTGGTCAGGCAAAGTCCTTCTATGTTGACCTGGTCTTTTGAGAAGTAGATGCCAAACAGGAGAGGGCCGTGGACCAATCCCTGTGGGACTCCACTTGTGACTGATTGACAGTCTGACTTGGAATCCACAACTTTCACTCTGTGGGTCCTGTCTGTGAGCCAATTTGCAACCCACCTAGTGATATAAGGATTGATGCCTAGTTTGGTGAGTTTATCAATGATACCTGAGTGGGGATTGGTATCAAAGGTCTTGGCCAGGTCAGGGTAGGCTGTATGCACTGCTTTACCCTCATTGACAGCCTTGGTGACTGCCTTGAAGAAGTCAACCAGGTTCAGCAGGCAGGATCTCCCCTGAACAAAGCCAAACTGTGTAGGGTCAAGAGTTTGGAGATTGCCTATATCATTGTTTAGCAGGTCCATGACGATGCGTTCCATAGCTTTGCATACCAGACTCGTCAGGCTAATGGGACGATAATTCCCAGAATCTGTAGTTGCTCCCCCTTTATGGAGTGGGATGACTGTAGCAGTATCCCATTCATTAGGGACATAGCCTGAGGTAAGGCTGTGATTGAACAGGGCACACAGATATGGTGCCATTTCATTTTGTAGCTCATGTAGGATGCAGCCAGGGATATTATTAGGTCCCGTGGATGCTGTATTCTTGGCTTTGGACAATACAGCTTTTACCTGTGCCACAGAAATGGTGGGTACCAGGATTTCTTCTGGTATTGTGATAGGGCCCTTGGGGGGAAGGGTTAAAGTTGGCACTGAATCTGTCAGGCAGTATGTCGGCTGTATCTGTTGGCTCAGTATAGGAGGTGCCATTGTGCAATGACTCAGAGCAAATCTGGGTATTGTCTTTCAGGTTTTTGATATAGCTATAGAAGGCTTTGTGGTTGTTTTTGGTGTCAGCCACAATTCTGCTTTCATAGCTAGCTTTAGAGTATTTGATAAGGGATCTCAGCATTTTTTGAGACTGATAAGGGAGGTTTTCCAGTCTTGTGACTTCATTTTTTTTGCAACAGTTTCTTCCTATTGTTGTAGAGTTTATTGATGGCTGTGGACCACCAGATTTGCTTCCTTTTTCTGGAGGACTGCATCTTAGTTCTATTTGGTATGGCAAGGTCCATGCATTTGTGTACATGCTCGTACAGTGCATTCTTGTATGATTCGGCAGTTATGCAGCTATTTTCCATAGGCATGGGTGCCAAGAAGTTAGCCACCTCTGCTTTAGAAGCCCATGGTTGGCTTAAAGAAGTTTATTAGGTTGGTCACCTTAGCGGGTGGTGTAGGTGAGATGGAGATTTCCATGGTGATCAGTTTGTGGTCAGATTTAACCAGGGAGGAACTGACTATAGGTGTGGAGCAATGGTATCCCATGTTGGTGATAACCAGGTCAAGGAAGTTGCTTCCTGTAGTGAGGGTCAGAAGGAGCTGGTCAAGGGCATTGGAATTGATAAATTCTAGAAAGCGTTGGGCCTGTATGTTGGTATTTGAATAGTTTTCCCAGTTGATGGAAGGTTAGTTGAAGTCACCCAGTATGAGAGTATTGGGTTGGACCTTGATAGATTCCAGAGTGCTTAGGAAGTTGGAGTGAGAGTCTGGGGACATGTTTGGGGTTCTGTAGCAGGCTATGACTTGTATCACCATCTTACCCAGTGTTAGTTATACCTGAAGTATCTTGGATGCATTATGCTGGGCTACCAGTCTAGAGGCGTGTGTACCCTTTAAGAATATGGAGACACCACTGCCTTTGGAGCTTCCAATGTGTATTCAGGGGGTGAAAGGTATGGAAAGAGTTATAGCCTGGGAGTGCAGTGGTGATTTCTGCCTCTTGAAACCAGGTCTCCATTACAGCACAAATATCAATGTTCTCCATTTCCAGGAGTGCTTCGAGCAAGTGCATCTTGAGATTTAGACTTCTAGCATTGAGCAGCATGACCCTCAGATTACATTTGTTTGTAGCTGTTAAGGTGGAATTTTGGTCTTTGGAACACTGCATAAAAAAGGCACTATAGGGGTGGCAAGATCCTTAGCCTGTACCCGGAATCCCAGGGTGACAGATGCAGGCCATATCCAGTAGGGCAACTGGAATGTCATCCTAGGCAGACAGATACTGGATCCCCATAGAATGGCACCAGAAACTGCCAATTGTTGAAGTCAGTCTTTTTCTGCTCATACTGTGGTATCATTCTGGGTGATGGTAGAATACTGCTCAGGGCTAGGGTCATACCTGCCTGTGCCACATAATCTGAGAGTTCCATCACATCTCTTTTCATGTAGTCAAGGAAGGTATGTCTCAGGTCATTCACTCCCACATGGACAACATCTGAGTCATATTTGTACATGCTGTGGAGTGCCCTGAGTGCATGTGTTATGTGGCCGATCCTGGCACCAGATAGACAACTGACTGGCACCTTCTTCTTGTTCAACCTAGTGAGTGGGACATCAGTGTGTCTCACAATTGAGTCTCCTATGATTAGTACATTGGGCAAAGCGTTTTGCCTTAAGGGCTTGGGTTGAGGGGCACACTCTGGCGGTGAGCTATGTGTTCTGGGATTGGTGTTGTGTTGTGGTGGACAAGTGTGTTAATGTCTCGGGGGTCTCTGTTGTTTGGATACATTTTTATTGACAGCCTCCACAAAGATGGATGTATAGTTTGTATTTCTATGTGTGGGTTGTGATGGTTGGTGTTTTTTAGGGCTGTGTGTTCTATGTAGTGAATTGTGGGTGTTGACCTTCTCCTCTTGATCAGCTAGTCCAGTCTTGGTTGGAGTGTGCACTGCTTCCACTTTGGTGATATAAGTGCATCTCTCACAAGTATGAGTGTTGGGAGGTATAAGGAGAGGGTTGTCTGTGTACATTAGACAGTTGCCACACTGTCTCAGAATGCCCAAGTGCACCAGGTTAGCAGGAGATAGCACAGGAAATTGCCCTACAATCATACCAGGAGGGCTGATTATAACTAATAAGTACTGGTGCTGCTACTGCGTAGGAACAGCTAGTGCTGATAGCACCTAAGTGTGCTACAATAAATGCTGCAAAAGCCTGTTAAAGTGCTAGCTGATTAAGCTAATTGAAGTGCATGAAGTAAAAGAACAAGCACGTTTTAAGGGGAAAATTGAAGAGCAGACTTTCTGGCACCGATAATAGTTTACCTCAGCTGAGTGTCGTTGCATGGTGTGCAAACATGGGCTTTTAAACCAGAAAGTTGAAAGAGATGGAAAAAGTGCCCAAACAGCTAATAAACTACAATTTCTGGACCAGAAACCACTCCTCTTGTGGTAGATAGGCTACCTAGCGCTTACCACTCCCACTGATAAGCTACAAGGTTTCCCTCCAACACAGAAAGGTCTGGGGGGCTCAGAAACTTACAAAACAGTCCTGGATACAGCAAATCTGTATCTGGACTAGACTAGTTACAGGAAAGGTGGGAAACAAGCTTAGAACTTTTTTTTTTTGCAGAAAAGCAGTTAGAACAGTAGCAAAACACTTTAAATGCAGTACAAGCTAGCACACTTGAGTGTGTAGCAATATTAAGGCAATACAGTTTAAATATTTGCAGATAAATTAGAAAAACAACAAAAAACAAGTGCAGAGAGCAGTAAATTATGAAAAAATCAAAATAGAGGCACTTAGAGTATCTCTTTTCTCCTTTCTATTACTCTTGTAGTCTGCAGGATGCCAAAACTGGATCCACGGAGCTTAAACAAGTGCAAACACATGTAAATATGGGCTTTTAATCCAGAAAGTTGAAAGAAATGGAAAAACTGCCCAAACGGCCAATAAGCTACAATTTGTGGGCCAGAAACCACTCCTCTTGTGGTAGATAGGCTACCTAGTGCTTACCACTCCTACTGATAAGCTAGAAGGCTTCCCTCCATCACAGAAAAGTCTGGGGGGCTCAGAAACTTACAAAACAGTCCTAGTCTGCAGGAAGCCAAAACTGGATCTGCGGAGCTTAAACAAGCGCAAACCCACGTAAACAGGGGCTTTTAAACCAGAAAGTTGAAAGAGATGGAAAAACTGCCCAAACGGCTAATAAACTACAATTTCTGGGCCAGAAACCACTCCTCTTGTGGTTGATAGGCTATCTACTGCTTACCACTCCCACTGATAAGCTAGAGGGATTGCCACCAACACAGAAGAATCTGTGGGCTCAGAAACTTACAAAACAGTCCTGGATACAGCAAATCTTTATCTGGACTAGACTAGTTACAGGTAAGGCAGGGAACAACCTTGGAACTTTTTTTTTGAGAAAAGCAGTTAGAACAGTAGCAAAAACACTTTAAATGCAGTACAAGCTAGCACACCTGAGTGTGTAGCAATATTAAGTCAAATACAGCTTAAATAAATGCAGATAATTTAAAAACTTTAATTAAAAGTTTTAATTAAAAAATTAAAAAAATAGGCACCCCAAGTTTGATTATCTGCTTGAGTGACTCATTGAGCTGCCAGGGAGAAAGGGCATGCATATTCTGGGAATGGGAGCATGCTACTGAGGGCAGATCATTCATTGAGCCCTGGTCTCCTACACGACTCTGGATGCTTGCCCATGTGGGATGTGAAGGGTGGCAGAGGATGTTTTGCTGTTCTATGGACAAGAACAAATGTTACCTCATAGGTCACACTTCTATTACATATCTTGCCTACATTATTATGTGCTACTACATTTATGTTTCTTTTTAGGAAAGCTGGTAACTTCTTTCTACACGAAAAGCAGTCTGTAATCCTAGGTTAGAGGGGGAATGAATTTCATGCTGCTATAAAAATGTTGCAGAATGACTTTCTCTTCCATACCTTTCTTGAATGGATGCTGTGATACTGGAATGTCACTGCCGGTAGTGGTTCTCAGGGCAGATGCAGTTTCCTTGGTATGCAGTTTAGAGGTAAGGTGTGGTCAGTATCTGCCAGCTGGAATGTGAAAGCACTGTTACATGCATCCTGTAACATTGCCACAAGTTGTATATCCTCTTGACAACTGTGGCCATGGGGGGAGCTTGCACCTTATTTGTTAGGTTCATAGATTCATAGGTTTGGATTTCTGTGTGTTCAAGTCTGAAAGCTAATCAGAAGCATCATTTTATGATTCTTTAATTTTGTTGGAATGGTAGGTCACCTCTTATCCATTTATATATTTATTTGCTTTTTGTTTTTGTGTGTGTTTTTGTTGTGTTAGCTTTGGAATATACTTTGTGGCATATGATATGGTATAATGTGCAATGGCAGTCAGCAAAACATTTTCTAGTTTTATTTATTGCTAGGTGCAAATTTGGAAAGGAAGTAGTACTGTAGTCTTCTATTTTCTAAGCCAGAATCAGGTCATCTACAAATGATTTGGCACTTGGTTTCCCACAAATGTGCAGTGCACTACTGGAGAGAGGTAGCCCCCCCTTCTGTCTGCTCTCTGACCCAGTGATCAGCGGTGCTCCTCACCATGGTTACTGTTATACTGAGCAGGATTACTATGGCAGCAACACATCATCAGTTTAAAAAAAACTAACCTGTCTCACAATGATCTAAAACTAGCTCAGGTTCCCTATTCATGGGTGAACAATCTAACACTTTGTGAATCCTTCTTCACAATGATAGGAAGAGCCGGCATTGGAGGATCAAAAAGAGATGTCACTGTGAACACATGGCCACCAGAAGCCAGTTATCCCCGTGTTAACATTTCTGACACCTACTGCTTAAAACCCCAAAAGCCAGAAGGTCTGTGAGGCTCTGCTTTCATGATTTGTATTCATACTGAAAATCAAAATTAAGCAAGCGTATGCCTTTCTGCTCCATGTAAGGTTTCAGTTCTCCCTGAGCTTACATTGTGACACCTGCATTACTTTTTGACATTTGTACCACCCCAGTCAAACTCCCCACCTGACACTGTCCACAGAGTGGGTCATGCCTGGATGCCTAGGTTCTTGGGCCCAGAAGCAAGTGCCCAAGTGAGGTCCACCCCACATACCTCACCAACGGCTGAGGCCTTCCATTTATTTTACATTTCTCATGTCTCTTCACAGTGCCAGACTAGAGTCAAGCTCAGCAGGCTCTTCCTTCCCCACTGATTCTGCCTAGTTATTCCCTTGGCTGTGGTTTCACTATATAGTAAGTAGGGTCAGTGGGAATCTCATTCATCTGTTCATGAGGGTCACTAATTAGATGGCGAGGCACTTGGCTACCTTAAGAGAGTTATAGTTACTCCCACCATTTACCTGTGCTTCAAAGCTACTGAAAGTAATTTACATGGTGACTGACCAACTTTCCTCCAGTCTGTATCATTACTACCTTTGGATTCCTCTAAAACAGACTGTAGGCATTGTGGGATGAGCACAGTCAACACAAATCTAAGGGACAGATGCAGTAAAGCCTACATGGTCTGTTAAGACCACATGTGCATTGCAGCATGAAACACGCATGATAATATGAAGTTTTGGATTCAGCAAGAGGCTCTAGATGGCATGTGCAGGTGCAGGAATATAGTAAACACTGTGGTATGCTAATTACAGCATGTGAGGCTGAATTGTATGCTAATCAACCAATCCAAGATGGAGGAGCTATTCAACAAGCTATAAAGCAAGTGTGTAGACTCAGTGCTGTTTTTCCATATGAATTCCAAAACCTATTGGAATACAGCCACGGAAAGGAGTCTACACAGAAAGAATGTTAGGGGCTGCTCCATTAACTGCCAAGTAATGTGTAATTCTAAGGAATCATCTTGAGTGTGTTTGCTGGCATCCCAGACAATTAGCACGACTCACATATCTGGCACAACTCCCAACTGTATGAGATATTTACTAGGAGTGGCATCCTACAGGGTCATTTACTGGTGGATGCAGTTTATACACTGGAAATGTGGCTGATGATATCCATCAGAAATGCACAAGCAAAAACTGAAGAATGCTATGATGAGGCACACATAGAAACAGGAAATATCACAGAGTATGTGTTTACGCTGCTGTAATCACATTTCTGGTACCTAGATATATCTGATTGAGCCCTGAAGTACAATCCATGTACATGTATTGCGATATTCACTGCCTGTGCCATGCTTCACAACATCATCCTGAGGAAACAGCTTCAACAGGATCAACAAGGGGAAGGGGCACTCATTCCACCCCCACTGGCAAGGTCACCACAGCCACACACAGGTGAGGAGTCAGAGGGAGAAGCAGCAGCTGCTGTGGGTGTAGGCAGATGTAATCATACTCAATATGCCATCACATTGGCTAAGAGGCAATACATAGCACACTCACTAACCACCTAAGTGGCTAAAACCTTCATCCTATGCACATACATATAGTAACTTTGATACCAACCATTGCTCATAACCTTTACCTACCCAAGTAATGGCTGTGTACTCCTAGCATTAGACAGTCAGACCTGAACTAAAACTGTAGCAACTGCTGGATTTACAAGGTAAGCACTGAACCTGTAATATTAAAAATGTGTAATAATACAAATGAATGCCATATCTTTGCATACTGTTACTTGGTAATGGAAGTAAGTAAAGGGTGGTTGATTTTTACAGCAATGAGTTCAACATGTGACAGCAGTGACCTATCTGGATACATGTGTCCTCTATCAAATAATTGTCATCAGGCATCAAAGATTCACACATTCATACCTCTCAAAAATATCGATGGCCACCAAATATCTTAATTTTGGCCTTGTACTTTTGTACTGGCAAATCATTAAGGAGAGAAGTTAGAAATTAATGACACATATTTCATTTTCAGACTTCACATCCCTCAGAAAAATAGTGATGCAAAAAACTGTTTGAGTCTATAAACTGTCTTAACTTTGTAAGACCAAAATATTTAAAATGTCTCCCTATTATTCAGCCTTTATCCCACTTTTCTTTATGGCTTGGTCCAGCTTTGTTTCTGTAAGAGTGTGGAAGGCATGTACACATTACAAAAACCCATAAGAAAGCAGTACAATAAGCAAAACAGCATTGCAAACACAGATATAATAAGCAGTAAGTCAGCTATGGACCCTTAGAATCAGACACAAAACTTATGTATCTCTAAATCCAAAAGATAGAAAATAAAGATATGGCACAGTTATCATCATTTGCACAGGGTGTTTGTGTGTGTGTGTGTGTGTGGGGGGGGGGGGGGGGCAGGAAGCCTAAGCTGACACAAAAAAGGTAAGTGAGTGCATGTGAGTAAGGAACAGAAACAGGCAAACATTTGGATAAAGTATCAAAAGGCCACCGAGACAGAATGAGCTTTAAGCCTCATGACTGAACCAAGTAACTGTTGAGTATGTGTCTTTATGGGCACTCCAGGTGAAATGGGTGTATGAGTGTCTGCAAGAACACAGCCAAGCTCTGTGTTATCTCTATGAATTGGTATGTCAGACAAGTGTGAGCCATGCATGGTAGAGGTGACATTTAATTTGTCGTCATACACTATCACTAGAACTGGCTGTACCACAAGTTGCTTTGGCACATCCATGCCCATGGTCAGATGCACTGCTGCTACCTGGATGAACTGTCCTCTCAAGTACACTCAGGACTACAACTCCATGGCGTGCCACTTCTGGGTGTGGACAGCTCAACCACTGATGAAGCAGTGGAAGTAGTGCCACTTTGGGAGTGTAAACGGGCATGACCATGTTGGCTAACACCAGATGATGTAGCTGACCTATGCCCATGTGGATGGAGTCTCCCTCCAAGAAGATGCTCCATCATAGACACCACCCATTTCAACATGTCATTGATCCGATTCATTGAACTGGCTACATGGTGGAGGCAGTCACTTATGTCAGCCTGTGCCTCATCTACAACCCTAAGCATTTCCTTGGAGGCCTATTGGAAAGTGCCTGTGCCTCCATGATGGCCCTAAGCATACATTGATTGGCATGGAAAGACACACCTTGATCAGGTAGAGGATGGACAGAAGATCTGCTCTGAGCACCCCTAACAACTCTCCTGCATGGCACCTTGACCACACTTTGGCTATGGCCAGAAGCCGCAGTTACCACACTGCCCTGATCAAGTGCCTCACCATCCACCTGTCCAATATCTGAGGGCTCACTGGAATGCTTTGGCGTATGACTACTGGCCATGTCCAATGAAATTACATGGGATGGCTGACTGTCAACCTCAGTGCCAGATTCAACTTCTGCACTACTCGACTGTGCCTCTGTTTGCCAACCGTCATTATCAGAGTCTACCAATACTCTGACATCAGGTGGTAAGAGTAATACACTTCCACTTTTAGGATCACCTGTGATAATAAGTGACAAATGCAGGAAAGAAATTAATAGCTGCACTTCTAAAGTTCAATATATGCTAGCAAACTAACACTACTTCCACTAGACGGTACATCAATACACACACAGTCCTGACACCTACTTCACACATACGGATAAAATAAATATTTCTGGAACCTGCTCATCAGTACTAAAATAAAAATATTTGGCTTACCATGTGCAGATGACTCCACACTTGCTAGAGAGGATGGTCTTTGAATAAGTTAAGCAAAATGTAAGAACATCATCATCATCACAATAACAGTCCATTAGCAATACATTTAACAGAAACTTGGATAACATGTCCACCCCATGTGTAATGAACCAGAATGTGTTGTTAACTGTATCGATCTATAAATATCCTCCCCAAAAAATTATTAAACAAACTTAAGTATTGCTGTCAATATTTTACTATATAAGAAATATTTAACAATTGACATAGGTAAGCCTACCCAGAAGCTCCTCCTGGGACATACTTGTCCTCCCTGAAATAGCAGCACCAACATCAATCACATGCTGCTGTGCACTTTCCACTGAGTTCTCTGGAGCCCTGACAGTGGACAGGAATGCTTAATGTGGTATTAGCGGTGGCTCTGTAACAGCACAACCCCCCCCCCCCGCTAGCCATCTGTCCATGGGTCACTGCAGCTGTCCTCCTTCAGGCCAATAAAATCATGTCAGTGGCCCTATGACGGACATGATCATATGTTCTGCTGTGTCCCCCAACAGTGTTTACATCATCCTCTATCTGCTGCCACCTTTGCATTCTTCCAGACATATCCCCATGCCCTCTCTAAAGCAGAACGGCATGACATCGCCTAGATGCTTGGATGATTAAATCATTTTCAGGGTCACTGAAGTGGGGTTTACAGGGATTGAGATGCCTGGATGCCATAGTCCTAGGTGACATAAAATGCAAAAAAGGATACTCCACATAAATATTGCATAAATAAAAGTCCTACATAGATATAACAAATACAGAATTTTTCAATATTATGCACTGGAGAAACAAAAACAAGGGGAGTAACAATAGCAAAGAAAACCTTTGTACAAATAATTTTGTTTGTGTTAACACAGATGCAGAACTTGGCTCCCCCACTCACAAAACAACAAGCAAATGACATTTTGCTAACAAACAAAGGAATAAAGCATTGGTGAATTGTTATAAGTGCTATCAAAGAAACTGTCACAAAAACATGCATAGACATTTACCACAGAACATTCATTTCTATGCAATTGCCAGTTGCCTCTACCTGTGACCAGCATGCCTCTAGAGGTGTCTATGGACCATCCTAGAAGGCTAACACTCCTGTTTCATTGACAATGTAGGATATTTACATTTCACTGAAATAACAATAGAAGAGTGTAAAGAAAAAACAGTTGTAACATTAACACTTGTGATAAAAGTTAATAAGGCAGTACATCTGAGAAAGTAAAATGCCCTGACAAAAATGCCTATGCATGAAAATAAAAGTAGCATTTGCTAATGCATATATAAAAAAAGTTTTCTAAGTGACCAGTATATAATCATACCTTATCAAGACCAGTAATCTTCTGTACAGATAAATCCAAAGTAATAGCAATCTTCTTCTGCTTTATCCACATACACAAGTCTCCTCACCTTCAGGTTCCCTAGCTACATGGTTCTCTTTTTATAGTGTAGATTCAGGCCTGTGAGCACAATGAATATGCAGATGAACAATGAATATCCCATACTCTGGAACAGACTACCTATCTATGTCAAACAGAGCTCCACATTAGCACTCTTGAAGAAAAATCTTGATGATTGGATGGGTAATAGGAAATTCACCCCAGGGATCACTTCTGTGGTTCTGATTGACAGAGGCACAGGAAAATAATTTTCTTGGGTGGTGAAAGCCAGGCTACCTTTTTGGCTAGGCTTTTATAGGCCCTAGAGCCAATAGCCTAGTACCTACCTATGAACCTATGAGGTGTGAACTCATTAGAATTGCAGAATCTCAAATTCTTGGCTCCATGTATCAAATACAAACATAGTTCAAGTGGTCCCTCAGTGTCTATTGCTAATGGATTGCAACTATGCATGATTGCTGGTAGGCAGAAGAAAACACAACAGCAATTCAGACTCTCTTACCTCCAGTGGGTGTGTCAGCCAGGTTAGATTGACACAGCGTAGAAGTTGTATCAAGGTTTTAAATGTAAGCAGCACACATTTCACAGTTTCTCGTCAGTAACATCCAACCTCTCCTGCATTTGTTGAAAACTATATATTATTGCCATTTAATATTCTTACACAGTTTAAGGACAATGATACAAAATGCCTTACAGACTGCATATCTCAGATAACTGCTCAGATAAGAGAAGAATGAACATCATACGGAGATAAGATAGAGCTGCATTTCTACAAACAATAGTCATATATGATTGTGTAATCACTCATTGCACCACTACATCTGAAATTAATACATGTACAAACAACTCAAAATTGTACAAGTGCCATATGTCTTGTTGATACTGTGGATGATTTTGGACTTGATTGTATGCACAATGAATTTCATCTCTGCTGCAAAGCAGTTTCTGTGGCAAAGATGGATAAGATACCCTTGAAGGTTCATTGTTGTGAGAGTTTAAATCCAGACTTGTGTAAAAATCTTTCATGAGTACTAGCATATTTTCTAGTGTTTATTTAAAGATTTCTTTTTTTTATGCCAGTATTCGCATGGTGCATGGCTTAGCACTAACACGGGAAATGGATAAACAAAATAAATGTCATGTAAAGTACTTCTTTGATTACCAATATATCAACTACACCTGTGGCTCACTTGTGTGCATTGCACATCTGCTAAACACGTTCATCCACCCAACATTCACTACTTGTAGATCAAGGTTCAGGTCTCACCTTTGATTTTTAAGGATGAAACCTAATAAACAGTACTCACAAGGTTAAAACAAGTTTAGTTTTGCTTGTCTTCTTTGCACAAAGCTTAACATTGTGCAATTTGGAGCAATATCCCACACACAAAGCAGACAGAACAACTGCAGACAGGATGCAGACATTCCCAATTCCAAAAATGATACACTGCTGCATTTTCTGATTTCCATTGTGCAAAAATGCTGAGTGACATTGCATGGTGGTTAGCAACCCTCCCCAATATCTGCAGAGAGAAAGCAGTCAACAATTTTAAAATGGATACATTCTATCAATTATGTTGGGCACTATACAAACACAGTAAGTCTCATTGAGTGGCAGCTAACACACAGAAGTTAATAATGAATAGGGAATTTTTTTCAACCACACGAAAGAAGAAAATAAAAGCCAGTGACACTCCAAACACAATATAATAAAACATCAAACTGCTCCAAACTGCTCTAGAGTCTCGTCTTTTGCCAGCCTTTTACAGAGTATGATTCACTTGTAAAACATTATCCTTTATATACATCAATATTTAAAACATTAATTGACATCCATTAACCTTTGTAAAACCTCTTAAAGATACATTACTACAAAAAAAAATTTCCAATTGCATTCCTGTTTGAGTCCCTTAGGACTCAAAGTATCAAATTTTAAAATAAAGAAGGATTGTTTCCTTCTTAACTGTTTTTTTATATCCATCATCTCTAAACCATCTTTAAAAATTTGTTCCAGCACTGTTGCTTGCAATTCCTTAGGGTACCCCCCCATGTTTTTCTAAAAAATGCATAGCAACGTGGCTATATTCACTACCCTTCCTAATGTCACATATGTGTTCTTTCAATCTTGTTGCCAGACTTATTTTACTTTCTCCGATGTAAAATTTATTGCATGGACATCTTAAACTATATACTATACCTTCACTTGTGCAATTATACATACCAGTTTCTTGAAATTTTCTACCATTTATGCTAGGAAAACTTTTTCTTATAAAGGAACAAATACTACACTTACCACAGGGAAAAGTTCCCTGTTCATTTACTTCCGTATATCTAGCACTACTGGGTAATTGGAATCTACCATGCATTAAAAAATCTTTTAAATTTCTTCACTTTGTAAAAGAAAATCTTATTCTTCTGTTGTAGATATGTTCAAGAGTTTTATCATCTCTTAAAATGTCCCAACTGTATTTTATTAGTTCTATAAACTTTTCACTAAACACTGTATATTTAGCTGCAAAGAAAACATCTTCATTCAGAATTGTACCTTGATTGCTGATGTTTTTACATCCAACATTCTGTTTTCAATTTCTTTCTCCCTTATTAATTTTATTTATAGCTTCCTGTATTTTATTGGGGTTATACCCCCTATTAATAAACATGTTTTTTACTTTACCCATTTCTTTATCAAAATCTTTTCTGTCACTGCATAACCTCTTAATTCTGAGAATCTCACCATATGGTATTGAATCTATCGTATGTATCGGATGGCAACTCTCCCTATGTAATATATAATCCCTTTCCTCAAATTTCCTATGAATTTTAGTTTTAATTTTTCCTTCTGTTATGCCTTCCAGCATTATGTCCAAATAGTTTACCTTATTTCCCTGCTGGAATCCATCAAACTTAATTTCAAATCTATTTTTGTGTAAGTCCCTTACAAACTCAGGGACGTGTTCCTTCCCTCCCATACATACGACAATTACATCATCTGTATATCTATAGTATTTCTCTGCATATTTTATATAGAAATCATTACCATAAATATGTTCATCCTCATATAATCCCATGAATACATTTGCATACATGGGGGCAAATGCTGAATGACATTGCATGGTGGTTAGCAACCCTCCCCAACAGCTGCAGAGAGAAAGCAGTCAACAATTCTAAAATGGATACATTCTATCAATTATGTTGGGCACCACACAAACACGGTAAGCATCACTGAGTGGCAGTTAACACACAGAAGTTAACAATGAATAGGGAAATACCCAACTGTTACTTAACTATTCCTGTGGCAGCAGGTGTAAGTGTAAGGTTCTATTACAGATGGTCCTGGGTTCTAATAAAGGAAATTCCAAATATTTTTACTATTGTTTCATTTCAATTTATATTACATGTCACATAAAAAAGTTAAACATAATTATAAATAACAATAAGTATATATAGCAGTGGAGCTCACTTGAATTATATGTATGACTGAGGGTATACACACATATTATGTTTATGTAATTATAATCGTGCTATCTGGCCTTGCATGGCCTTCAAACTTCAATAACACTCATACATACATGAATGCATAACCCAGGACCTTGTCAGGTGACATAAATACATAGTTAACCCCTCAATCTGTCATGTGTATTTATATATAATTCATGACTATGTCTTCTATGGCAAAGATGCAAAATCACCACTGTGGAAGAAAATGTTCTGTCTCTTATGCATAGGTTTGAATCCCACATTAAAAAAAATCAAAATTTTTCACCATATAAAGCCAAATCAAAAATGTGTCAGGTCATGAAATGTATGTCCTCAGTACATATCTGCAAAGTGAAATCACCTAACAGTTCCAGCAGCAAACATCCCTCAAACTATTGTCAGCTGTCACAGTAACCTTCATATTTAAAAAATGATTTCCTCTCTGGCACTGTTTCTCTCCACTTAACATCATGCAAATGCAGTTGGCATCATTGTTTGAGTTTGTGCATTACCAGTCAATGTGATAACAGGTATTGTCGGGAAATCATTATTAGCTATTGCTGTTCTCTCTGGCTAGACATGTCTGGTGGTAGAAAGGAAGGTGATCAATTTAGAGCACAGAGGTGGTGTGTTGAGGAGTCCAGAATCTTTACTGGAGTTCTTGTAAAGCTCCATAGCCAAAGGCTGTTGCAGGAGGGCTATATCAGCTCCCAGTACAACTCTGAGTCTTGCAATATTCTGACCAAGGCTGTCTCCAGTGCAAATGGCATTCCACGTACTGGAGACCTGTGTAGGCATCACTTTAATGACCTAAAAAGGCACAAGAGGGATACACTCACAAAGTGGATGGATGAGTTCAGAACTAGTAGCATCCCACAGCTGTGTAAGAATACTAATAAAGTGAATTTATAGTAGATAGAAAGTGACATACAGGTAAGACTGGTATGCATAATGATCCTCTGTCTTCTCATTCCACAGCTAATGCAGAGATTACTGCAAATAGAGAAGCCCATGCTGAGCATCTAGAGAGATTCAAGGAAGAAAAGGGGTATGTGTACAGCACAAGAGAACTATTACTGGAGCTTTTAAATTAAAAATTTATTTTCTGTACAGTTACATCAAAGTAAGTATGCATATCCTAACTTAAAAGCAAGCATGCATGCTTCAGTCTGTAGCATAAACCAACTGTAGGAGTCAAGTGTAAGACTGTAATCATATATTGAGGGTTCTGATACAACAAGTAACAAGTATAAAATAGTACAAGCCATTAAAAATATTACATTAATTTCTACACAAGTGGCATAAATGCCCTACTGTTAACTTAATCTGTATAACTGGACCAAGCATATGTGCAATATCTGCACATTACAAGGATTATTTTGAGTATTCCTTAATTATAGTTTGTAGTTATTAAGAAATATACTTAAATTTAAATGTTCAGATAAAATAATTTTATTATTGTGATAATGCACTGTATGTCACATAAGGTCTATATTAGTTCATCGCAATCGCATTGCAGCAAACACCTATTCATTGACCATAATTCAGCAAAAATTGTTTCAGCGATTCACTGAATTTACCAAGGGCAAGGAAATACTTGCCCTACAACACAACGGACCGACAGCTAAGCAAATCAAAGCCCCCCTACACCCCCCGATGTGGGGGGCTGCATCCCCTACACCCTACTAACTATACCGACTCCGACATCACACTACAGTGGAGAAAAGGCCAAAGTTGTGCTGTAGGGCAAGTATTTCCTTGCCCTTGGTAAATTCAGAGAATCGCTGAAATGATTTCCGCTGAATTAGGGTCGATGAATAGTCGTTCGCTGCAATGCGATTGTGGCAAATTAATATAGACCCTGTCACATATGATGGTACTAATTTTATCTTTTTTTCTATCACCCCAACCCTTATCCCTTTATTTTTCTATTTGTCATCAAAACATTTCCAAGTCATTCATCTCTGACAAATCACAAAATGATTTACAGCACAGGGAGGTAGGCCAATCTCAGCCTGCCCCTGCTCCATCGGCTCCTGCACTGATTCCCAGCACAGCTGGGACCCAACCTGGCAGTACTGCCTCTGCTGCCCCTGTAGTACCCGAGCTCTCAAGTAGCACTACATTGGCAGCTGGTGCTGCGGTACCCCCTAGGAGTACTGGCAGAGGTGGAGATTTTATCACTTGCCAGGAAATGCCAGGTTTGTTGTGTAGAGTCATTTACAGCACTATTGGTGCATGTCTATGCTGGATGGAGAAGCTGCTGACCATTACAGTCTGTAAGAGGAGATGTCAAGCAGTGGAGTAAGGGGATAGGGATGACAGTCCTGTGCATGAGGACTAAATTCTCACTGTCCCCATGTTTGATGGGTACGGGCATCTGTTGTTCCCTCATTAACCCCAATCATGATGTCCTCCAACCTTTTGTGTCCCTCACCATCCTTGTATCTTGTCTTGTTTGTCCTGTTTGCATCTGCTTTTCACCTACTGTACTTACCTGACTCAGAAATACCTATGTCCATTACCCAACATTCCTCGCTTATTGAAGTAAAAAAAAATATTGGCACCTGTCCAACAAAAACAAATATCATCCCAATTCATAGCTCTCCACATTGTGCACATCTTCTTGACATATTTGATTTGATTCCATTGGCTATACAACATGATTGCATTGTTGTTACCAGTCTTTTTTGAGGTGACAGTCCAAATTTAGCTAATATGTACATGTTTTCATTTTATACTGTTGAATAAGTGGACAACTATGGTTCTTTCCTACCTCCCTCCTGCACATTCCTATATTTCTTTCCCTTTGTTCTTCCCCCTGTTTGCCCCCCTCCCCCCAATTCACCACTTTTCTATGTACCCCATTTAATACATTTAATCTGGGCAAAAAATAGGATCACACACAACACACATAAGTAATAAAAAGAAATACAATGGAGCCCTTCAATTTTTGGCTTCTATGTTTGCGTGGAGTTTGGCATCACGCACCAATGCCTAGCAACAGTAAACAACTCTTCCTTGGTGATGTTACCTCCATGCAGTGCTGCTAAAACATGCTGCACTAAGGTAGCATGCAATAACACACAGTGAATGTAGTATAAAGAATTATTTCATTGCATTATCAATACTTATTTAAAACTATTACATACACCTAGATTCAAGCCCAATATCAACTGGGCTCCAAATAAATGTGTCAGTGCATTTACAACTGCTGCCACAGAGTCAGCTAAGCAGCAGTTGTGTTTTTTGCAGTCATTGCTGAGAACTCTCAATGTTTAGCAATGAGGCTCATGTTTTCTCACCACTTAACTATATGCAAACAGGGAAAGAAGTAGAAATGTGCATCTTGCATGGACAAATACTTTGCCGTTTTCAATGTAAATCAGCTACTCAGTGTTGCACTATGGAAAGTGCACCATAACATGTATTACGTTTGTGTACTGTCCATTTAGTCTTCATCCCATGAAGGGACTTTTTAAGAAAATAGCACATATTTACATTGTAGCCATCTGCTACCTCTCCCCCTGCATTGCAAACTTGGTCTCTTAGTACTTGTTCACAAATATATCAACTACACTACAAAAATAAATAAGAAATGCTTCTTTATATGCCAAGCACATCTTTATAATGACAATACACATTCAGATTTACCAGTACTTGTAGTAATGTGGACAGCTGTTTGCATATAGGTTGTAAAGTTGTCTCTTAAGGTATATCTGCACATTGGAAACACAACAGCAAATACTACACATTGCACACTCATCAATCTGGTAACAAGCAGAACTTTAATATCTTGAGAGTTGGACATGGCTAGCTATTCATTTCATGCAAGCCTCCTGACATGTTGTCTCCAATATCCAGTACTAATGTCATCCACTATAAATTGTACTGCAGCCTTGTAAAAGTCAGACTTTCGCCATAGCACTTGCATAAAGTACTGAGTTCTATACTCCATGTACTTAGTTAGGTAGGGGTTCTGATCTCACTGCAGTCAATTGTGGTGTGTGTGTGTGTGTGTGTGTGTGTGTGTGTGTGTGTGTGTGTGTGTGTGTGTGTGTGTGTGTGTCTGTCTGTCTGTCTAGTCAGAAGAGCATAATTCTGTATCTTGCAGTTGCCACTAAAATCCCATGCAGTACCAATATTTTGACAGTTGGACATGCCTACACATCCATTTCATGCAAGCCTTCCAACATCTTCTCTCCAACATCCAATGCTGATGTCATCCACTATAAATTGTCCTGCAGCCTTATAAAAGTCAGGCTTGTGCTGTGTCACTTGTGTAAAGTACTGAGTTCTCTAGTCCATGTACTTAGATAAGTAGGGGTTCTGTTCTCACTGCAGTCAATGTGTGTGTGTGTGTGTGTGTGTGTGTGTGTGTGTGTGTGTGTGTGTGTGTGTGTGTGTGTGTGTGTGTGTCTGTGTGTGTGTGTTTGTCCATGTGTATGTCTGTGCACTTGCTTGACATTAGAGTGAGCATTTTACACCAGCATGTGGGACACTGCTATTACCATCTTCTCCTCACCAGACACTGCTGATGTCATCACTTATAAAGTGTTGTCTGACACTCTTGAAGTCAGTCTTGTGCTGTGATATTAATATAATAGAGACAGTAGCAACACGCACCAAAGATTGCTGCCACAGCCAAGAAAACACATGAGATGAAACAAAATCATGGGGGATTTTTTTACATTATGAAAACAAGCGCACAACACAATGATAATGTAGACATCACACCCCTACGAGCAGACCAAGTAGTATGTGACATATGTACTGAGGTAAATGGTATGCAGAATATCCACAATCATGTTCCCACAGTGGTGACTACTCCCTTCAATGTAACACAACTCCTGTGCATTTGCAGGACATCCACATCAAATGCCATAATACTTCCATAGTTCACAACCTTCATCACACCAGTAACTGAGTACAATGCACCCTTTTCATCCAGGGATGTGAACTCATGTGTACCACCTTTGCCACAGTGAACTCCCACACATGTTATTGGCCATACCTAGGTATTCTTATTGTTGCATAAACATTACTGCCTGATGGTGTGGAACTCCTATCAAAGTGTTATACTAGATGCATGTGTGATGCCTGTTCTGTTAAAGTACACAGTACATGCATAGCTGTCTGACAACATTAATGGCATGGGTTACATATGTGACAGTGTGGATCGTGCCATATATATGCCATGCAAACCTGTCCAGTAGCCTGGATTGATCATAATGTCACATACAGGTATAGCAGTGTCCCTCCTAACACTTCCAACAGCTGTTACAGTGTCAAGACGATATGCTCAATCACCCTCATAGATTTATGACATCTCATAACAGTTGTACAAGTGTTTTTGTGCAGAACTATCTATGATCACTCACAATCACATATATTATGTCATAGACATGTGATTACTGGTGGTATTAATCTGATATTGTTCTTTACTGTGCATGCTTTTGTTTACTGTTGTCCATGAGCCTGTAACTATGTGTCCCACTTGATAGAGACCTCTGCTAACATTACAGTCATATTCAGGCAACTCATTTTGCACAGCTTCACAATAAGTAGCTAACCTCTATTGTATATAACATCCCTGATAGATGTCCTCTCCATTGTTCATGTCAGGATGCTTATATCACAGAGATATTTTTTCCATTGTTATGTCACCTTGTGTGACAGTCACATAATATATATTTTCATTGTGCAGTCCGTACTGTATCATGTTCATGTGCGATTATTGTTCTGCTACAACTGTCTTCATTTACATGTCTTCATCTGCTGTAGATTAAAATGTTTCACTTGTCCCCTTTCCCTGTATTCATTCCTAAAATTCATCTGTGTGTCCCTATTCAATGCACACACTTCCCCTAACTGTGTATTTTAAATGGCAGTCCATGTACCATTAAGGATCATTTGCACAAATTTTGTTCAGAATGTCTGAAATGGGATTCCACAATACTTTGCACTGTATACACTGTACAGTAATGAGTTTGGACCATATACATTGCTATATTATTAACCCTGGTAATCACTGTGGCATTCCATGCAATTCTGCAGACCTAGTTTGCCTGTAGGTAAACAAGTCTACATTTCTACTACTATCCATATTGTTTTACATGGTTTCCTGGCTGGCAACACTGCTGCTGCTAGCCACAAAACTGCCCTTGTATGTATGTATAGCAATCATTAACAAATATAGTGAATAAATGTTAAATGAGAGATGTTGTAAAGCTGATTGTGTGGGACACAGCTATGAGGAATGTGGGGAACAAGTGAAGCAGACTGCTAGTGCACATGCAGCAAGACAAGGGTGCAGGGATTGCAGCTGACTATAAGATTTGCCCTCTGGGAGTGTTTTAAACTCGATGAAGAAGTATGACATCTTTTGGAGTTTACTAATGCCATGCTGTTACTCATTCAAATGGAGTACACACACACACACACACACACACACACACACACACACACACACACACACACACACACACACACACACACACACACACACACACACACACACACACACACAGTCACAAGTACAATCTCATGCCATGTGCATACACACATGCACATATATGAGCATGTGCACACACACAAATACACATGCACACACAAATACACATGCACACACACACACACACACACACACACACACACACACACACACACACACACACATGTACACACACTCATAGAGTCATGAGTGCACTCTCATATGTGCATATGCACATGAACACATGCACACATACACAGAGCCACACATGCATTCTTGCGCACACACTTGTGAACATACACATACATACAAACACTGATACCCCTACACACACCATCTTCTATTGTATCAGAGGTACTTTTCTGAACTGTGTCTAGGCATACAAGTTACTCAAGTAATTAATGGAGTTCTCTGGCATTGTGTATCTAGTTATCTAAGCTATTGACCAGTTAGGTGACGAAGATCAACGATGTATTCATAAAGTTGGCATGTGTCATGTTTTAACAAAGTGGTCTAACTTTTACACATGCAGTGACAGCTATTCAGATTAGTTGGAATTTGATCTACTCCGGCCGATAATTGTGTATTTTGACATGTTCCACAAAGCAAACACTCTTATGCAGCTTGGGATCGACAAGGACAATTAATTGCTACTTCATGCTTTTATTACTATAGCTTGTGATTGTTTATCCTGGCATTCCAGGGTACATTGTCAATGCTCTGTTAATAGAATAATGGTACTAGTTTTGCACAGGTGCCTAGAATGATAAAATCCAAAAGTGAAACTGGGTTAACTGGACTTATCATTATGAGTGAGAACATTGGCCAACTATTTTAATTACTGCATTTTTATATATGAAAAACTGAATGCCACTATAAACTTGCACCATAAAGTGAAATGTCTTCTTTCAGTTCAAATTGAGCCATCCCATATGCTGAATTTTTATAAGAAACTATTCTTACATAGAATTATAGACATCACCACAATGGCTTCCATACAAGTGCATCCATATTTCTTTGACTTAACTCTATCAACACCAGTTATCCAGTGCTGATCATGGAATTAAAAACTGGACTTGTAGAAAAATAGAAAGTTGTACTGGTCGTAAGAAAATATAGCAAACCAAAACTGTTTTAGGAAAGACATCTATACAGTTAATGAAACATAGATTGCCAGATCACTTATTTAAACCATTACAGAACCGGATTAATACAGTTTAACAATGTGGAACTAGTATAAATTCAAGTGTGGATGAGGTCATGGTAATCAATTTGTCACTGTTCTCTTGAAAGCAAAATGTCTTTGGATTACCATATATACAAAATCTGGTTACTGCGATACTCCTATTGATTGAATTCTCTGGGAGGAATAATGAAATTGTATTTTTTTATTTTATTTTATTTTATATGAAACTATGCTGTTAACTTTATTGTACTTTGCTTTGTACCAGAGAGACCACTATTTCTGTTCCAAAAAAGTTCATGCATTTTTTGTACTTCATAATCACTGTAAAATATTATAGCAATAACCCACGCCTGGGTGTGGGTAATGCTGGATTTACCCACGGTTGGCGTGGTTTGGTCCCGAGGGCCCGGCCAAACAAAGCCAACCGTGGGTAAATCCAGCATTACCCACACCCAGAAGTGGGTTATTGCTATTATACAATGGCATTATTTAAGAAAAGAAATAATTACTTTTCTTAAATAATGGCATTGTATAATGCCTCTTTACTGCCCTTCCGCAGCTGTCTGGTATTCTGCTGCAGTTCTGATGTACTGCGCACCTGCGCAGTACATCAGAACTGTGGGCAAAAGCAACAGAGAACGCAAGATCTCCGTTGCTTTTTTTTACTGTCTCGCTATGTTAAATGGGTTTAACATAGCGAGACAGCTTTAAAATAACAGTAAGAAAAAACACTGTAGGACCCACCACGCTGGAAAAATCAGTCAAGGTACAAGGCATAAATCCACAAGGCAGTTTATTAAACGATAAAAACAGGATGAGCGCTTTCGCGTACTATTAACGTACGCTTCTTCAGATCAAAGTTAAAATGAAGACTTTCCTTTTTATACTAGTGCAAAACCATCTATTATTCAATTAACCATGTAATTATGAAGTTAATTGTCAAACCTGGCCATTATCTTAAAGGCACATCTCTACTTTCTTACTGCATAATGTGTCTTTCATACAAGACTAAAAATAAATTATAAAATATAAACTGTTGTTAACAGCCTATGTATAAAACATCAAGCATGACATGTAGATCAACAATATTACAATATTGCAAGTACTGCTAAAACTCTGAGACAATTAATATACAGATAACTTCCAACTAAGGAATAAGATTAGATAATTATTGCAGAAAATATAGACTGCATAACTAATGTAAAGTATACTGACCTAACTCATTAGTACACCTGTATTTAGATCAAATCAAAACCTCTATTATACTAGCAGAATATTATCATATGTATAAATAAATATATAGACATATATAGATAAATAAATATATAAATATCTAAAACATTCTGGTAGTCTAAAATATATGCATGTACATATAATAACACTGATATATACAAATATTTACATTTATTCATTCATTTATACTGAAACCAGCATATACATATACAAACATACTAGCAAAGGTAAAATATATAAGGAACCTTGATTCCAGATGAATAAAAATGTAAAAAGTTGTATGGTTCCAACTGAATAAATGGATAAACGAAACAAAAAGGTGTGTATAAATATATGTTTAGGAATACTATCTAGTGTATAGAGATACTAAACATCAATCCTGGATAAACAGCTTCAAAACTGTTTGTAGATGTATAAAGATGTATATATGTTTGTTTATATATACCTACTGAATTACCACTAGGGCATGCATATTTAGTCCCTTCTTTTCAGAATGGGTTTGAGCGAAACATATGCATTTAAACCTGGAGGCATATGTGCTCTAAATCTAAAAATCCATTCCAATTCTATTTTTTCTAGATGATTAACATGATCCCCTCCTCTATCACTTTTCTTAACAATCTGAAGAACTCTAAAGCAGAATGTGTGATCAGGAAATGCCATGACGTGCTTGGCTAAAGCATTTCGTTCCTTTTTCTGACGGATATCATAAATATGGTTGTACAGTCTCTTTTTAAATGGTCTCTTGATCTCCGTTGCTTTTTTAAAACCTGTGTTGCTATGTTAAACTCTTTTAACATAGCAAGACAGTGTTTTATACTAACGGAAAAAGTCAGGGCGACCGGACCTTTTTCCGTTAGTATATTGAGGGATTTACAACGGGCACGCTGGTTGGGCTGGCCAATCAGCGTGCACGTTTTAGGGGAGGAATTGTATAATTCGTAATACAACAGATGTTCTAAAGGTCATACTGCAAAATTCTGTTAATGTCTACTGGCTGTGAAAAAAATAGGTTCCAGGTGTAGAGAAAAAAAAAAATACACTGAAGGACAGCACATGGAAAACAGCACATAAGACACAGTGACACAGTTCAGAATTTATTTTTACTGACTTGTATAGGAGCTAGAAATGTTAGACAAAGACAAGTTCTTGTGAATAATGATGAAATGCTTACACAATCCAATGAAAAGTGTGCCTGACTTATGCAGTGTATTGTTAAGTTCAAAACAATAAACTTCATCTCCTATTTGTCTGGTCAAGATGTCAGTGTTGGCAAAATTAAAGGGCAACATTAAATGTATAGCAAGAAGGCTTATAGGCTTTAAAAGATTTTTTCTTGAATTTGTTTGTCTTTGTAATCCTATAATTTAGCACATAGGATTATCTGGGAGTTTTAGCAGTAATGAATACTACTGACATTGTTTAGGCTTTTTACACTAGATTCTAGGAATGATACAGATCAGAACTGATTTCAAATTAATTATCTTGATAGATGTTAGAGTGACCAAATGCCACTTTTTGTTATAAATGGAAAAAATACATTCATAAAAAAGACCAATTATTTTAGGAAAGGGCTTTTCACTGAACTTGTAGCTATGTTTTAGCCACAGTACTAAACCTTTTGGTTATGCAGATAACTGGGTACTTGAGAGATACTATTTTCTGCAAACATTACAAGACATAACACAATAATGTACATCAAGTTCATATTTATTTATGTATATACTGACATCTGATTACCAAGAAAGTATGACTGGTCAGATACCAATTTTCAGGGGAGGCCTAAGGAGAAAATATTCAAAGTATTACAAAAACATTTCAAGAACAATAATTTTAAAATCATCAAAAATAATACAAAAACATCTCCATACAACTTGTATGGAAATGGTTTAATATTTGGAGACATTTTAGCCAGTTTAGAAAATTTAAAAGTAAGTTAGTATAACATATACAGGAACTGCAATATCAGATGGGGAAAAAAACAGAGGTATGGCATATTTAGCTAGAGAGTCAAGGGAGAGAAATTGTGTAAAGTAAGGAAGGGAGTGAAGAAGCGGAAGTCTTTCAAAATGTTTTTAAAAGACTGAAGAGAGGGCATTCACCTGATGGATACAGGTAAGGAGTTCTAGGCCTTGGCAACATCACATGAGTGTAGACCATGCCCAGCAGATTTGATTAATTTTGTGGACAGAAACAAGTACTTGGCACTGGATGACTACTAATGACCAAGTGGGAACATAATTTCTAGAATGATATTTAGTGCTGGGCAAGTAGATGGATGCTGGATAATTTTATAGGTGGCAAGAAGCTGTGTATATCTCAGCTGATGGGGTAGCACTAACCAAATTTACACTTTTTAGTACTATGTATACATTGATGGGTTCTGCTTCAAGTTTTGCTTTTTGTGATGCCTACAAGTTGGCAAGGATGTGAGAGCCATAAAGTATTGAAAGGAGGAGGTAAGTAGTGACATGTGTAGTTTTACTTGTGTTGATGAGAAAATTTTTGGCTTTATCGTCCCTAGTTTTTGGTGATTTTTTTAAAAATACAATTTTGTATATGCAGGTCAAATTTAAGGAAGTGACTTCAGTGGTTGTATTATTGAGAGATGATTTTAAATTTTGTTTCTTCATGAGAGAAGTATTTGGGGGAAAGGTAGCTGTTTGTTTTTTTTTTTTTTGAGATGAGCAATAGTTATAAGCTACAGGGCCATGTTGCAGTGGTTGTTAATGCTTCTTGTGGAATTTTTTGAAGATGTGCTACATTGTCTGATATGCATATGAATGTGGAGTTATCTGCTTTGGCATTAGGGAACCCTGTTCCGTGGATGTGTGTAGGGTGTTGTTGGGAATGTTAAAGTGGAAGGGACCAAGGTTAGAACCTTGTGATACACTGCTTGTAACTGGCAGATATGGAGAGAGTGTGGTATGACATTTTAATGACTGATACTATATTGGACAAGTAGCTTTTGAACCATATATGTGTAGACTGAGATAGACCTAATGAGAACATTTCAAGTAGAAGTTTACTGTGACAGATTGTGTCAAAGGCTTTAGACAAGTCTAAAAATAAGGAGACTAGTATTACGTCATCTCTAACTTTATTTATAGTATCTGTTAAGGTTAGACAAGCAGTGTTAGTACTATGGAAAGGACAGAAGCGACGTTGTTTAGAGAATAAGAGTTCCTCCTGCAGGAGATAGTTAAACAATTGTTTTTGAACACATTTTTTCAAGTATTTTGGAGAGGGGAGGATAGATTGATATAGGTCTAAAGTTAGTAATGTCTGTTGAATTTCCTACTTTGTGTAGAGAGATATGTGTCGCTTTTTTCCAGCAAGAGGGAATCTGGTATTCCTGGATTGACCCATTTATAAGGCTTAAGACAGGATAGGCAATATTATTGGCTGTTATTTTAAGACAGTCACTTGAAAGGTCGCTATAGTTTGAGTTTGTTTAAGAGTAGCTTTATGCAGGTTGTGGGCACAGGTTTGAAGTTGAAAGTGGATGTGGTGTTATGTGACTGTTGAGCAGGGTAGGGATTAAATTTTGGAGAATCCCTGGTTAAGGATGTTATGATATCTATGAAATGAGAGTTGAATTCTATTAGACTTTTGAGTGGTTATTTTTTGGGAGCTGTGTTAGGGTTGAATTTTTGGTCTGGATGTAAGATTTCCTTTAATGACTGATCAGACTTTTTTAGGGGTGTGTTTACTGCTGTTCTAAATGCTGTTATAGTAAAGTTTTTGTGTTCATTTATTTGATTTTTAGTATGGTTGTGGAACATTATGAAGTTCATGAGATACTGTTGTGTTTACATTTGATAGAGGTGCTTTATGTTTAATATCCAGCATGAGGTATAGAGTATTTATGTTTATGATAGTTATTAACATAGTATTCAAAGTAGGGTGGGCTGATCACAGAATTGGTCAGGGCTCTAGTACAATTGTTAAAATTAAACAAGTATTTCTTCCACTGTGGGCTTATAGTATTCTTGTCACAGTATTTGTTAAATATTGGCATGATGGGTAAAACTAAAAACATCTTTCTTAGCATACTTTTTACTGAATGAAGGCTTCCTGAATTTATTTTTCTCATAGGTTGATAGGTAAGTACTAGGATAGCTGCCCTTACGGACCATTTTAAAACTATCCAGTTTCCCTTTTTGTTCTCGCCATAACTTATCACATTTGGTTAAAGACTGGCCTTACTCATCTCATGGTTGACAATTATATATTACCCCTAATAAGAATAATTGGGATAACACCATATATAATTTGAGGGGATCCATATATGGGATAAAGCATTTACGAGCTGCATCTGTCCATTAGCGGTACAGGAAACAGTCCTGGGGTTAATTTTCTCTTTCCCGTCCATAAATCTAAGTTGCACTTGAATATGGACACTGATGAACTTTGTTTTATGTGGATGTGGAATTTCTTCCAGAGCAATGGTATCCTCTGGAAAATATAACTGTCCCTCAGAAGCATTCTGTTGCTACTGCAGAAGAGATTTAGATCCCTAGACTGAGTATTTCTGATGCATTTTGACTTGCTGATGTGCAGTAAATCTATTAGTACTGTGTCAGAGGATGCCTTGTATGCCAGACAAAGGTCACCTCTTAGCATTCTGTTTGATACAGAGTACAGTGACAGAATATGTTATTTAGATCTTGTGTCTTTAAGGTGTCTCTGTGGGCATTCCAGTTGTTGCATGCGACTGGATAGATACATGCACAAGGGGTTATTATATTTAATGATTGGCCTAATCATGGCTGAGTAAAGGGGGGCAATGATATCCTTACGTCTAGACACAATCCTTTTGTTTATAAGCTGTGCGATATAGAAGGATTTTCTTACAACAATGGGCACATGTTGGTCAAAAGTTTAGTCACTAACTGAATTCTATAAATATCCAGAGAAATTTCTAAGCCTTTGTAATCTTTGTTATTTTTTCATTTTTCTATTGTATCTTCAAATATAGTTCTTTCCAGTTCTCATCTCTTCACATTTCATTGTAGTATTCATTCCTAAACCATCCAACCATCACTTTCTATTCTGCAATCACTAAAATTATTAATGGGCCTCTACATGCTCAAATAATCATTTTCAGTCACAATGCTAGACATTGGTTTAATGTTGTTTGCATATCACTTATATATGTTTTAAGCAGATCAGGTTGTATCAAGGAAGAAAAAAAAAATAGACAAAATATATGTTTCAGCCAAAGTCCTAAACTTGTGAATCCAGATTGTGGAGTTGAGACTGGTGCTGTCCTTAGGCATCTCCGATGACCAAGTGTGACTTGCTGTTGCAAAAGACAGGACTTCTGATTAATTACTGCCCTTCTAGCTTCCACAGACTGAACTGCACCAATGAAATTATTCAGCTGTAAAAGTATAGTGTTGATTGGTCTGATGTCTCCAGAAAGTAACTGCTTAGATGACAAATATTTGAATTATGCATTAACCACATTAGTACACAACTATTCACTAATGGTGCTTTCTGCAAAAAATCATTATCTAAAATTTACACCCCAGTGTGAAGGGGTTACCTCTATTCTTTGACAGTCTGGTGTTTTCTTCCACTGCTAATAGTCACAGAGGCCAGTTGTTTGTTAAACAAAAGGAGCTCTTTTCAGCAAGCTGCAGCCTTGGATGAGTTAAAAAAGGGAAAAAAGCATCCCTTTTATTCAGCGCTCTTTAGGCCATTTATTGAACATAATGCCCCTTTGGAATGTATCTGTCCAGACACATGCAACAACTAGAACACCCATAGAGATACAGGCCTAGAGAATGCCCTACATGGACCAACTCAAAGCCCTGTCACTATACTTGGTGCAATCCACTGCAGGACCTCCAGATTCATGAACAGTTTTTATCCAACTGCAGTAAGACTCATTAATGCAGACATAAATCTGGATGTATCAAAACTTTAACAGATTGTCAGGCTCTCATTCTTTTTTTTCCCCATACAGTACTCAGTACTTTTATTTATTTATTGCATACTAAAATTAATATATTCGCATTTAAGTACAATTCCAGTCACTTCCTTAAGTGCAATATCACCCTATCTCACTTCTGTGTATAGTGTACTTTTCTTTTCATGTCTTAATTATTTAGTAGTCAGTGTTGCCCAATGTAATAAATAGTGTACAAGCATGTGTGACAGCTAATTAGATATTTAGTTTTGTACTATAGTTATTGTTTATTCTTTAATACATACCATGTCTGTCTTTTTGTGTTTGTTTTCTCCTGTAAAAGAGTTGACACTCTAAATTTCATTTAGGTAGCACTTGTGTTTCCTAAATGACAATAAAGTTTCTTTGAATCTTTGAGTAATACAGACTGCTAAGAGATGACCTCTGTCTGGCATACAAGGCATTCTCTGACCCATCACTAATGGATTTACTGCACATCAGCAAGTCAAATGGCATCAGAAATACTCTGTCTAGAGATCTAAAATTCTTCTGCAACATCAATGGAATGGTTTGGAGGAACAGGTATATCCTACAGAGGATACCGCTGCTCTGGAACAGTCACCCCATCCACATAAAACAAAGTTCATTCCCATACATGTTCAAACACAACTTGGATCAATGGAAGGGACATAACCTAGGACTGCCCACTGCTAATGGACACAGAAGTTTCTAAAGGCTTTATCCCATGCATGCATTCCTTCAGTTTATCTGTGGTGTGATGCCATTTATTATCATTTGGGGAAATACATAATTATCGACCATGGGATGGGTAAGGCCAATTTCTAACCAAATGGATTAGGTTAGTTTGAGTGCAAAAGTGAAATTGGTTAGGCTCAAAATGGCCTGCCAGGGCAGCTAACCTAGCACTTATGTTTGAACCTAAAGTAGTCCATCAATCACAAAGTAACAGTTTGCAGGAAGGAAGGAAGGAAAGAAAGAAATAAAGAAAAAAAAGATAGAGAAAATGTCTGGTATTTTGAAATTTATATACAGCAGAAATCTTGTCATGATTTCTGTCTGTTCTCCTTTCACAAGATCAGTAGTTAGCTGTTCACATATTAAGCAGATGAAAAACAGAAGAGAAAGTTTAACACAAAATTGTTATATAATCAGAGACATTAATAAAAAAGGTATAGACTGCTGGGAATACAGAATTAAGAGGTAGGCTGATATTGGACTTTAGATCATGTAAGAACAAGCACCTCTACAAGTGTATAGGACTATGACTTGCTGAATACTATCTAAGTTTAAATGGAATTAAGTTTAGTATTAGAGAAAATAACAGGAAAAATGAGCAA
This sequence comes from Protopterus annectens, assembly GCF_019279795.1. Classification (NCBI taxonomy): domain Eukaryota; kingdom Metazoa; phylum Chordata; order Ceratodontiformes; family Protopteridae; genus Protopterus; species Protopterus annectens. The sequence continues at coordinate 359,530,935 of NC_056737.1, read as the reverse complement.
GAGATGGAAAAGGTACAATGAATGAACAGCACCATGTTGGAATTCTCTTCTCACTAACATTCAGGATACAAACAAAACAGATGAGTTTTGACACATAAATACAACAAGAGAATAAGATGCAGATGGGAGCTTAATGCCAGGGCATATGGAATCCGAATAGATCCCAAAGTTCTGAACTAATGTTATGCTGCACAGAGGTCTGCAATGTTATGTTATGTTGCACTACAGTATAATATATTTCACTGCATTGTAATATATTCCATAATGCTATGTAATATTGCATTATGGTATATTACAAAGTAGATATGGAACACTTTTAGTACGTTTGGGCAACTCTGGAGGGTAGATGTAGATCAGTTGTGTGGCACGTGAGCATTTTTTTACTTCAGAAAGTGAGGTTAGAGAGGAAGAGTAATTTAGGTGAAGGCTGAACAGTTTACTGTTGTATTGACAGGCATTGCATGGGCGATTTTCCACTCAACCACACCAACATATGATACTTCGAATTTTTCAACAGGCATGACTCATCTGATTTTCATACATAGTACCTGCTGTTGGACGTTAGTATTTCACGATTCAGCTGCACAAACTGAATTAATATTATGTGAAACTGTTCTAAAATCTATGCTAAAATTTAAAATTTCATGTAAGGATATTTGCTGTTAGCTGTACTGTTATGGAAATGTGTAATCTGTTTTAACAATATGTTAATCAGCTCTATTTCTAAGCTTCAGCTTTTGTAAATATTAATTTATGTAAAGATATTGATTCTATGAAGCTTTTCTCCCTGGGCCTCCACTGAAAATGGTCTTTTCTGCCCATTCAAACTTTCCCAGTCAACAAAAATAAGTAAGTATAAATCTGGAAATCTGGAATGCTTTTTTTGGGGGGGAGGGGGCTTATCAGCATTCTTATCTTGCTGTTTTTTCCACTTGACTGTATCTAGTCTAACCATAAACATAATTGAAAAGCCCTAAAAAAGGATAAGATGATGAAGATAGATGGTATGTGTGTGGTGCAGTTAAAGGACACCAAACATATTTAATATTTAGTATGTACACTTACATTAGCAAGGAAGTTCTGGTTAAATAAGATAATAGTTAATTGTTCAAAATGTAATGAAATGGCAGAGTTGATAATTGATTAGATGTTTGGCTGATTCTATTATTTTCCTTATGGTTATTAATAAGCTAGCCATTTGTTTAGTCATTTATAGACAAGTTGCTATTGTTTTTAAAGAGTCATTTGTAGAATGATTGAGGCATAGTATGAAATAGAACACTAAAGAATTATTCCACTAAGATACTTCTAATCCAGACTTCACTAAACAAACCTGTTGAACCCCCATTGCTTACACATAATGCTCCATATAAACATTAAGGACGCAAGGACAAATTGTTTTGTTCAGAAACCTACCACCAGCTAACAGAAAAAAATCTTTTTGCAAGATTCAAGCCCCTTTCTTTGTTATTCTCACAGCAAGGTTGCTGCAAATTGGAAGAACAGGTATCACAACAAACAAGCCTATCTTGCTCTTGCTCCAAGATGCTGTGACTTTAAAGGGCTCCCTATTACGCTGTTGCAGATGCAGATTGTCAAATGTGTCTTTGTTGAACTGAAAAGCGCGAAAAGGCCAAACAGTGAAGTGGCTCTTCAGCAATTTGTTTTCCCTGGGAAAGAATTTGCTTGGCCGCTTTCACTAATTTGCCATTTTCGGCACTGTAGTGCGATGGGGGGGGGGGGTTGGGGGTGAAGCCCCCCACATTATGTAACATTAATGTAACATTAGTTTTATATATATTTTTTTCTTGGAACAGTGATTTTTTCCCTTGGAAAAAAATTGATGTTCTGAGGTTTTGACGTTGTAAGCTTTCACTTACATGGGGTCGATTATGTGTTGTTCGCTCTTCTGAGCATGTGATATCATAATATAGATCCACTTTAAAGTACCATTTAAATGTGATAGTGCAATCATTTGTGCACTGCAGCAAGGTGTAATAAGCTGTTTAAACATGGGTAACTCATCAATGAGCAATCATGCTTGAGCAAGCAAAAACTGAGTAAAGTAGGATCAAGAAACTAAAAGGAAACTCCAGGAATTGGATGGTGCTTGAAAGTTGTTGTGTTACATGGTGTCAGTAATTCTAGATCCTGTCCCTCACACACAAAAAAAATAATACTTTGTAAAAACTAAATGAAAACACTACCCAAGCTAGAATTTCCACTGAGTGTCCTCTCAAACCTCCTGTATTAGAGGCACATGGGATATATGCAAATGACCCTTATGAACATCAGGTGTTTCAGCTATGGGACAAGACATAGAAACTATATTTTTGGGGTCAGTCAGGATTTTTGGACTGAAACCGTGGCATTTACAATGTCTGTGATCAAATGGCTCCATTTTGAGACAAGGCATACTCGACCACAGAAGCACGTCTTTCTACCAATTTGGCAAATATCTGGAAGATTTGTATGCTCGGGAATCTGTCTACAAATAAGCTGGTCTCTGAGTTTGGTAATCATTTTTTTCTGTTTTTTTTTACTTTTTGTATAATTCTTTTAGCTATCATCAGTTATATTCTTGTTTTCTACATCTTACATACCATCTTAATATCTCTGCTATTATGTGATTACCAGTCAAGACCCTCATTGTCATTGCCTTTATTGCTTGGAGAAGGAGAACTCTGAGAAGCACTGATACATGTACCAGAGGTTCAACCCTGCCACATGACAACATCAGAGAGAAAGTCTGTTGGCATACTTTGCAACTTAAAAGATGGTTGGGGGTCATAAGTTAATTGCACGGGGACCAGTAGCAAGGTACTTCATTCAGCCTCATGGACGGACTGGAGGATTGCCACAAGAACTTAAGTACAGAGGGTAGATATAAGCTTATCCCTTTGGGATAGTGGGGAAGGTAGTCTATTTCAAAAATTACTTTCTGGTTTTCACAAATTTCTAATTTCATCCTCCTGTGGTGGGTAGCCAAGAACACATTGGACCTCTGCTTTAGTGCAGAAACAAAGAAAATAGGAGAAGATACATCTACAACTTCCAGGGTCTATATTAGAAGACCGAAGATGCATTCTTTTGAATGCATCTTGGTCGAACTTAAAAGGCTGAAAACACAAAACATTGAAGCGGCTGTTAAGCAAATTATTTTTCTGGGAAAGAATTTGCTTGGCCACTTTGGTACTTTGCTGTTTTTGGCACTGTAGTGCGGTCTCAGAGTTGGTATATTTAATTAGCGGGGGTGTGGGGAGCACAGCCCCCCACTTAATGTAATGTTTGAAATTGATTTTTATTTATTTATTTTTTGTTGGACATTGTAAGCTTTTGCTTACATAGGGTCAATCAATCACCATTCACTTTTTAAGCATTTGGTGATTTATTATAGACCCCAGCTTCCATTGGGGGGGGGGGGTCCACTGCAATTGGCTCTACTCAGCATATGTTTGATCAATTGGAGTCCTAGGTCTTTCAGCCCAATCCCGGGAAGTGCTTTCTTGGATCAAACAGTTATGGACTGTAAAAACATGAGGCTGAGGTCTTCTGTCATTGGTTTATCCCAGTTCCTAGCAGGTTTGGCCAGTCCACTCTGAGGGGGAACATTCAAGTCATTCTATGTCAGTATTCATGGTTGAAGGCTTAAGAATGAAACCGATGTTTGTTGCCTGTAGAATAATGAGTCATGGATTTGGGATCACACTATTAGGGAGTATGGCACAGACCTCTCTCTGTCATTCACCACCTCTGGCAGGCATACACCAGATTTTCCCCATCTGATGTTTAGTGTATGGTTTTTTTTTGTATATTCACCCTATCTTGAGATTGACTGAGAGAAAATAGTTACAAATAGGGGGATATATGGGAAACCTTTTCTTCTTATATAAGGAATTTGAAGACCTAGGCAAGCTGGCATTGGGCACTTAAGCACATCCTCCCTATCCTCTTCTGTCCATCTCCTGAGACATCCATACTGCTAGTAGAGCATGAGTTGCCAGGACCAGAGTTACGACTTCCTCCCTTTATGCCATGTGACAGGACTGTGGATGGTCTATCATTACAGCATCAAGAAGGAGGAGGACTGTCCCAGATCTACTGAAGATGAATGCTATGACATTAGTGCATGTGATGTTCGGTACACTTGACAACATAGGAGATGGAAGTTTGATACAGGAAGATAATCTCAACAGTGACAAGTGTGAACCTGAGATTGTAAAAGGAGAGAGGTGAATAGACCAGTGGGAGGTAGGGTGGAATTATGAGAGATGCTCACTGGCATTATCAATAAAGACTGAAGGCTAGGAACAGTGTGATGGAAATGGTTCATTGAAAGGCTTTTGGTTGAAAATTTTTAAAGGAAAGACTACAAAGCTAACGGGAAATAATGCAAATATTGAAAACGTTGGAGTATTTCTTTTTGTATCTGAAGTGAATGTGTTGTCATTAAGTGCAAAAAAGTATGGGCAAAACTCCTAATAAAATTTTATGATATGAGATTTAATTACGAAGCAATGTGAGGTTTTTGAGGGTGCTAATTTGCAATTATTACTGGGCTTACTGTTGTATTTGTGAGATCAAATACTGCAAGTCCTGACACATTGAAAAAATAAAGTAAAATTTCAGCAAATAACAGCAAACTTTCAAAATTCTTACATTATTAAAATATCTTTGTAGATACTTAACCTCCATCATAACCCTCTAAAGTGGAGGTTGTGACCCGTCAGACCCTACAACTACTACATATTAACTTTCAGATTGCTGTTCCTAGGAGTAGGAATTAAATTCTGAGATATCACAGTTATCTGACCTAGTATTCATTCCCTCTTGATTCACACTTACATTCAGTACTTTTGAGGTTCACAGTTACTGTCTTCAGAATTTCAGTAGGAAATTACTACATCAAGAGAAGATGTTCATGAAACGAGCTTCAAAACGTCTGGTGTAGTGTCTTTTTGGAACAGACCTTAAAAAAAGACTAAGAAAGTGACTTAAGAATAAATGTAAACAACTTGGGTAAACTAAATATGTAAAGTTAAAACTAAAAACTTGAAAAATAAAGAATTTAATACATATTATAAGAATGTCTTCATTTTTCTTTATTTTTCAAGTTTTTAATTTTAATTTTTGTTTTAGTAATTCAGTTAGGGCAATTTAGCTGTTTTTTGGATATTGGTTTTGAAAATCTATAAAATGTTATGAGACTCGCAGTCACTTTTATTGAATTTGCTATTTTAGTGTGTGCCAGGAAAGGAAAAACAATGCAATGGAACACTTACCTGGTTTATTTTATATACTGGTTGAGATATAGTCCATTTTTTGCTTGTTAATTTAAGCAGTGTTACAAGTGTGGTCATAAATCTAATTTTAATTCACTGTAATGTAGTTGCACATCATTTTTTTTTCTGGGAAGCATATTAGCAGGAATTGTTCTATTGTTCTATTCAGTTTAATTTCTCCAAGTGTTTTGGGTTTCAGATACCATGACGGGAATGGACCCTGTTGTTAAGTTAAAGTATGATTAAAATTCATGAAATTAGTATTGTTTCAATCTTTGATGTTAGCCAAAAGTGCTCTTTGGAGCACCTGTAATGTACCCAGAACTGGCTCCTTCTGCAATTCATATGGAGTTACATGTATCTGTAGCATATCTAAATATGACTGTAAATTCTTTTTTATGACACCTGTTGCTCCTACTACTATTGGAATTGTCTGGATATTCTTCTTCCACATTCCCCTCGTTTCTGCCTTCAAATTCTGGTATTTTTTTACTTTTTATCTCTTTGTACATAAGATACTGTAATCACTAGGTGTAGCAATTTCAGTGATCAATGCTACTTTTGTCTTCTTTTCATGAACTACTATATCTGGTTTTCTCGTGTCTGTTTTTGAACTGTTGGTGATGGGTGATCCCATGTGATATAAAGTTCATCATTTTCTGTCATGCTCTGTGGCTCATGTTTCTAATGCTTTCCAGCTACTTCAATATTGTACTGTTTACACATTCCCCAATACAAACAGCTGTGCCACATTATTATATCTTTCAGTATACAGGCTCTCTGCCATCGAGCAACAAGATGTAGGACTGCTTCCAATTCCGTTTTACAAAACCTGCATTTGTCTGTTTTTCCAACATGTTCAATGAACTTTGTAAACCCAGCATATGTAGTCCAGTATCCTGGTAGCCAATATTAACCTTTCATCTTTTGTTTTAAATTCACCTCTCCTTAACTGTTCCTACATCAGATTCTGATCAACATGAGGTTGTTCCAGAAGTTTTCTGCACTTGCAATTATATTTACACGTTTCCACATTTCTTGCCTTGTCATCCGATCTTTCACATTATATTCTTTCCTTTTTTGGCGCATTCAGTTGCTGCCAGATTTGTATCTGCTTACGGTTTGATTTCCATTCCTATTTGACACCAATATGCTTCTGCTGAACTAAACAGGAAAGTCATCTTAAACTTATTCTTCTCATGTTTTAAAACTTTCGATGTGTTTGGATCTTCTGAGGTCAGCAGACATGTATGCAGTCCTATGATTGCAAATCTATACTTGTGATCAGTTTCAAGGAGGCCCAAACCGCCATCAAATCGGCAATGTATAATCTTGGCATACACTGATTTTTATATATCATTTGATAAGTGTGAAGAATTTTTCTTGTTTTCCTATCCAACTAATCCAATACCGTTTGAGGCCATTCAATCACCCCAAAATTATAAGTCAGAACAGGAAAAGCGAATCAGTTTATGCCTTGGACTTTGCACCTAGATGTTAGGGGTGTTTTCAGCATTAATTTTAGCCTTCTAAAATATTCCTAAATTTTATTTGCATTTTTTCATGTTTTATTGTCAATCATTCATCAGTTCCCAGATATTTATACAGTCCCTTCTGCTCTAGTCACTTCATGTCACATTTCTATTCCAGACTGATATTTTCCTAGACCAGTGGCTTTCCTGTTTTAAAGGTTGCATTTACACAGTTATCAAGACCAAATGGCATTCTTATTTCATCTGAGAAAGATTTAACCACTTGTAGTTGTACTTTCAGTTCCTCAGCTGATGAACTATACAGTTTTAAATCGTCCACAAAAAGAAGATAAGTCTTTCAACTTTGTTGTTTTCTGGAAGCCGAATTGTAACCATGATCTAATCTGTTAAGTAGTCAGCTTAATGAGTTAAGGGCAAAACAAAAGAATGGTAGTGACAGTAAGTTACCCTGGAATATTCTCCTTTGAATTTTTATCCCTAGGATAATAATATGTCCTTTATCATTGCTTAGCTGCAATGTAGCCATTCTATTTTATGGCCACTGTAATGTAATCGATCAATGTAGGGTGCATCTTAAACATTTATAAGTACTCCTTTATCCAAGAAAGTGGGATGCCATCAAATGCTTTTTTGCAGTCTACCCATACCATATTTAGATTCTTCTCCTGTTTGCAATTTTCCAGTATGACTTCATTTAACAACAAATGATCTTTTGCTCCATATGACTTTTTTTATTGCCCTTTTGTTCTATTGCCATGATTGAGTTTTCTTCTAAATGACTACAAACTCTGTCAGCATCAATTCCAGTGTATAGTTTGTTCATCATTGGAAGGCAAGTTATTGGTCTATAGTTTTTAGGATGTCTTTCAGATTCACTCTTAAAGATGAGCATTATTTTTTCTGTTGTTGACCAGGTTGGTGTCTGTTCATGGTGTGCATCTAAATAGTTCTTACTCAGGCCTAAATTTTTTGTAAAGATTTTAATACTTTTAACCAGAAGTTAGGCACTGCATCTGGGCCTGGGGTTTTCCACTTAGGAGCTTTTCTTAATTTTGTTTTAATTTCTCTGGCCGTTACTTCACCCCATTTCATATCCTGTGCATTTGAACTTTACTGTTTCTTTTACTTCTTTTATCCATTTAGCATCTTTGTTATGTTCTACATGATCTTCATAGATATTTCTAAAAAATGTGTCTATTTCTTCTTTTTTTGGTGGTATTTCTGTTCCTTTTATCTTGTTTTCCAATTCTCTATAAAACGTTTTGAGTCATCAATGAATTGCTTATGTTGTACTTTTCCTTTATATTTATCTGCATATCTTGTAAGTTTTTCTGTCTGTGCTGATATCTTTACTTTATTATTTGCAATTGTGTATGGTAGATCCTGGTCTGTTATGATACTGCTCATTGCTTTTATCATTTCTATGTTTCTGAGTATTCTTGTTAATCTGTTTCCTCTCCTGTACTCATACGTTCATAGGTTCATAGGTAGGTACTAGGCTATTGGCCCTAGGGCCTATATAAGCCTAGCCAAAAATGTACCCTGGCTTTCGCCACCCAAGAAAATAATTTTCTTGTGCCCCTGTCGAGCAGAGCCACAGAAGTGATCCCTGCGGTGAATTTCCTATTTCCCATCCAATCATCAAGATTTTTCTTGAAGAGTGCTAATGAGGAGCTCTGTTTGACATAGATAGGTAGTTTGTTCCAGAGTATGGGAAGTCTCTGTAACAGGAATCTATCCCTTCAGCATGTTCTGTTTATTGTGGTGACAAGGTTTAGGTCCCTAGAGCGTGTAGCTTGGAGGGATTGGGATTTCTTTAAGTGGAGCATGTCCAACAGCTCTGGGTTTGACATAGCTTTGTATGTTAGGCAGAGATCACCTCTGAGTAGGCGATATGCGACGGAGTAAAGCTGGAGTTTTTTGAGATGGTCTGCGTAGGGCATCTGTTTGAGGCCAGTAATCCTCTTTGTGAGGTATTTTTGTGGCCTTTAAAGTTGTTGTAGATGTATTGTGAGGTACATACCAAAAGGGGTGTTGTACTCTATAATGGGTCTAATGAGTGATGAGTAGAGAGGAACAATGACCTCTTTTTTTCTGGATGAGAAACCTTTTGTGATGAGGTGGGCCATGTAGAAGGATTTCCTGACCACTGTGGCAATGTGATTATCAGAGGAGAGACTACTGTCCACCTGTGTCCCAACGTCTCTTATCACATTTTTGGCACTAAGTAGACTACCAGCTATGTGGTAGTTCATGGGTATAGAGTTTTAACAAAGGGGATGACAATACACTTTTTGGCATTGAGCTTCAGGCCATGGTTTGACACCAGGCATCTGTCTCAGTGAGGCCCTTTTGTAGTATGTCCACATCATTAAGAGTTTTGATTATGGCTCCTAGTTTGCAGTTATCTGCAAACTTTGTTAGCCAAAGACCTTCTGTGTTAGCCTGTACTTCAGAGAAGAAGATACCAAACAGGAGAGGACCCAGGACTGAACCTTGTGGTACTTCACTTGTCACTGGCCTGAAGTTGGATTTGGAGTCTGCTACTTTCACAGTGTGGGTTCTGTCCATGAGCCAGTTGGCAACCCATCTTGTGACATAGGGATTTATACCTAGTTTAGTGAGATGATCTATAATTCCAGAATGGGCGATGTTGTTGAAAGCCTTGGTGAGATCTAGATAAGCTGTGTGAACCACCTTACCCTCATCTATGGCTTTGGTGACTGCTTCAAAGAAGTCAATCAGGTTTAGGAGACATGATCTGCCTTTTACAAATCCAAACTGGGTAGGGTCCAGAGTTTGGAGATTACCAATGTCTTTGTTTATGAGTTCCATGATGATATGTTCCATGGCCTTGCAGACCAGGCTTGTCAGGCTAATGGGGCAGTAGTTCCCAGGGTCCATCGTGGCTCCCCCTTTGAGGAGTGGGGTAACCGTCGCGGTGCACCATTCAGTAGGCACAAAGCCTGAGGTGAGGCTATGATTGAACATGGTACTTAGGTAGGGTGCCAGTTCATTCTGTAGTTCATGTAGAACGTAGCCTGGGATATTGTCAGGTCCCATGGATGCTGTATTCTTGGCTTTGGAGAGTGTGTTTTTTACCTGTGTAGCTGTGATTACAGGAACTTTGCATTCTTCTGGTATAGAGATGGGCCCTCTATGGGGTGAGAGGGGGGTAAAGTTAGCACTAAACCTATCTGCCAGGATGTTGGCAATATCAGTTGGTTCTGTATATTTAGTGCCATTGTGCTGCAACTCAGAGCAGATCTGAGTGTTGCCATTGAGATTCTTGACATAGCTATAGAATGCTTTGTGGTTGTCTTTAGAGTCAGTGATGATTTTGTTTTCGTAACTAGCTTTGGAGGATTTTATGAGGGATCTCAGCTTCTTACTGAGGTTGACCGGGGAGTTCCTCCAGTCATGGGATTTTACTCTTTTTTTGCAATAGTTTCTTTCTTCTGTTGTAGAGCTTGTTTATGGCAGAGGACCACCAGATTGGCTTCCTTTTTTTGGAGGATAGCATCTTGGTTCTATTAGGGATAGAATGATCCATGCACTCGTGTAAGTGCTTATAAAGTGCATTTGTGTAGGATTCAGCAGTCGTACCTCTATTGTCCATCTGCATGGGTGTCATGAAGTTTGCCACTTCTGTCTTAAGAAGTATGAAGTTGGCTTTGGAGAAGTTTTTTACAATGGTTTGCCTAATTGGGGGTGGGGGCAGGATGTGGATGTCTAGGGTGATTAGCTTGTGGTCGGATCTGAACAACCATGGAATTGACCTCTAGTGTGGAACACCGGTTGCCCATGTTGGTAATGACCAAGTCTAGGATATTGCTGCCCCTGGTGGAGGTGACAATAAGTTGATCAAAGGCGTTGGAATTGATGAATTCCCGAAAACGTTGAGCAAAAGAGTTGGTACATGAGTAGTTTTCCCAGTTAATGGTGGGGTAGTTGAAATCACCCATTATTAGGGTGTTAGGTTGTACCCTAATACTTTCCAGTGTATCAAAAAATGAGGAGTGGGAATCCTGGGGCATGGTGGCTGATCTGTAACAAGCTACAATTTGGATTGCAGTCTTGCCCAGAGTTAGTTGCACTTGGATAATCTTGGATGCATTATGCTGTGCAACTAGCCTGGAGATGTGGATATCCTTAATGAATATGGACACGCCTCCACCTTTAGTGCTTCGTTCCAGGTTAGGTGGCCGAAAGGTGTGGTATGAATTATAGGCTGGAAATGCAGGGGTGTTCTCTGGAGCTTTGAACCAGGTCTCTGTCACTGCACAGATGCCGATGTTCTCCATTTTAAGGAGTGCCTCAAGTGAGTGCATTTTGAGGTTTAGACTTCTAGCATTGAGTAGCATTACCCTCAGATTTTGCTTGCTTGTACCTGTTACGGTGGTGAATTTGTCATTTGAACCTTGCTTAAAAAAGACACTATAGGGGTGGCAAGAGCCTTAGCCAGTATCCGGAATCCCAAGGGCGACAGGTGCAGGCCATCTCTGGCAAAGCATCATGGTCTGTCGATCATGTCGTCCCAGGCAGACAAATACTGGATCCCCTTAGAATGACACCAGAAGCTTAGCCAATTGTTGAAGTCAATCATTTTGTCCTTGTACTCTGGATCCTACCCAGTATGGCATCATTCTGGGTGATGGCAGGATGCTACTCAGGGCCAGGGTCATACCTGCCTGGGCTACAAGATCAGAGAGCTCCTCCATGTCTCTTTTCATGTAGTCCAGGGAGGTACATCTCAGGTCATTCACACCAACATGGACAATGACAGTGTCATATTTGTACTTGTTGTGGAGTGACCTGAGTGCGTGCGTTATGTGGCAGATCCTGGCACCTGACAAGCAGCTGACAGTAACTTTCCCCTTGTTTAGCCTGGTGAGTGGAACATCAGTGTGCCTGACTATAGAGTCACCTATGACTAGAGTGTTGGGTACGTTGTTATGCCTTATGGGCTGTGGTTGAGTGGCACACTGAGTTTGTCGCTATGTGTCATTTGGGTTGTGTTGAGGGGTGGAGTTTGCTTGCGTTTCTGCTTTGGAGGTCCCTGATGCTTGGGCAGGCTTTTATTGAGAGCCTCTGCAAATGTAGGTGTGTGTTTTGTGTTTCTGTGTGTGTGTTTTGGTGGTGTAGGTTTTGAGGGACTATGTGATGAGTGTGGTGTGGTGCCAGTACAAATACAAGTGCAAGCAAATACATTAGGTTTGTGTCGGAGATTGCACTGTTAGCCAGGTATAAGTTTACTCTAAGATGTCTATACTATACAGAGCATAGTGAAAAGAACTCTAGTCAGTCTGTGTACGCCATGTGCTGGAGTCCCTTGATCTTTTTAGTTAGAAACCTTTGCGGTCTGTCCACGTGCTGTAGGTGCTTTGTACAGTACATGCCGGAAGGGGCGTTATACTCAATTATGGGCCTGATTAGTGATGAGTATAGAGGGGTTATAACCTCAGTGCTCTAGAGGTGATTCTTATGCTAATCAAGTGTGCTATGTAGAAAGCCTTCCTTACTACAGTAGACACATAGTGGTCAAAGTTAAGGTCTCAGTCTATTTGTGAACCCAGATCTCTTACCTCTTCTTAGGTTTATAGGGTATTGTTGTTAATTTAATAGTGTGAAGGGACATTGTTTTACTGAAGAGAATGATGATGCATTTCTTTGCATTTAGTTTCAAACCATGACTAAGACACCAGTCATTGGTCTGTGTAAGACCCTCCTGAAGTATAATGAAATCATTTGGGGATTCAGTAGTTGCACCCAGTTTGCAGTCATCCGCAAACATGGTCAGCCACATCTCCTTAGCTTTGGCTTGAACTTCTGAGAAGTATATACTAAACAGTAGGGGGCCCAGCACTGACCCTTGTGGCACCCTGCTGGTGACAGGTCTTCTGGTTGATGTAGAGTCACCCACTTTTATAGTGTGTGACCAGTTTGTGAGCCATTTGGCAACCCATCTTACAACAAAGGGGTTTACATTCAGTTTGCTAATTTTATTGGGAATGCCTAAGTGTGGGATTGTGTTAAAGGCCTTTGCCAAGTCGACGTATGCTGTGTGAACAAATTTGCCTTAGTCAATGGCCCTGGTCACATTTTCAAAGAAATCCACCAGGTTTAACAGGCAGGATCTGCCCTTGATGAAGCTGAATTGGGTCAGATCCAGGGTATGGAGGTCGCCTATGTCTTTATTTATGAGGCCCATGATGATACATTCCATGGCTTTACAGATGAGGCTCATCAGGTTTATGGGTCTATAATTCCCTGGGTCTGTTGCTAAGCCATCTTTATGGAGGTGAATAACTGTTGCTGTTCTCCATTCCACAGGAACAAAGCTTGTGGTTAGGCTGTGACTGAATAGGGTACTTAATGGTGATGCTAGTTTATGTTTTAGTTTGCTTAGAAGACAGAGCCTGGGATGCAGTCTGGTCCCAGAGAAGCTGTGTTTTTTGCCATAGAAAAGGCTTTAATGACCTGCTTTTTGGGTATGTAGGGTGGGGGAAGTTGGGGGCAAAGTTTGTGATAAGTTTGGAGGGGATAAGTGAGTGAAATTTTCCCTAAATCTGTCCACTAGTAGGTGTGCTATCACTGCTGTGTCAGTGTGTGTGATACTGTTAGTAACTAGCTTGGCACATGCTTGGGTCCTACATTTTAGGCTACGTGCATAGCATTGAAAGGTGTTATGGTTATCCTTGGCTGTGATTGCTAATTTTTTTTCAAAGTTACCCTTAGAGGATTTGATTCTCTCTGGAACAGCTGTGTCTATACACTTATACAAGTAATTGTACAGGGCTTTAGTGTAAGCTTTGGTGTAGTTACCGCTTCCAGCTGGGGTAGGGCTTGGAAGACATTTATACCTTCCCCTGTGAGGACGTAATTTGCTTTGGTGAAGTCTTTTAGTCTGACTTTGCCCTTTGGGAGTTCTGATATTAGTGCCAGTTTGAAGGTGACTGATTTGTGGTCAGGTTTGACTAATGATGGTCCGAAAGTTGCAGTGGTGTATTTGTTTGTCATGTTTGTCTGAGTATGTGACAGGATGTTGCTGTCTAGGAGATATTTTAGCATATGGGTATGGATGCATTTTTCTAGGATTTTGGCCTGGGGGGAGAGGAAAGAAATGGGTCTGTAGTTATTAAGTTCAGTGGAGGTCTGCCTCTTATACATGGAGATCTCAAGCATGACTGTCTTATATAGTCCAGTGAGGTACATCTCAGGTCATTCATTCCAACAAAATTCCAACATAACAGCTACAAACAAATGCAATCTGAGGATCATGCTGTTCAATGCTAGAAGCCTAAATCTCAAGATGCACTCACTCAAAGCTCTCCTCAAACTCTAGACTGTCGACATCTGTGCTGTAACAGAGACCTGGTTTAAAGAGGCAGACCTCCACTGAACTTAATAACTACAGACCCATTGCTTTACTCTCCCCCCTGGTCAAAATCCTAGAAAAATGCATCCATACCCAGATGCTAAAATATCTCCTAGACAGCAACATCCTGTCACCTACTCAGCATGGTTTCAAACCTGCCCATAGTACCACTACAGCCCTCCTCTGCTTCACAGAAACAGTAAACCATCTCAAAAATGAAGGCCTGCAGGTGTCAACTCTTTTTTTGGATATGTCCAAAGCATTTGACACAGTCTCGCACCAGATCCTACTAAACAAACTAAACCAGTATCACCTATCAAATTCCACTCTTACCTGGTTCCAAAGCTACTTAACTGACAGGTACCAAGTTGTGAGATGGGAAAATTCTCTCTCTCCTCAGCTATCCATAACTATAGGAGTCCCACAGGGTTCTATCTTAGGACCACTACTATTCACAATTTTCACAAATGACCTCCATACCTCCACGCAGCATGCATCTATCATTCAGTATGCAGATGACACTACCTTAATCTGTGCTGCACAAAACATTCCCACCCTCCTGCAAACAACTCAACTAGCATTCTCTGACATTGAAACCTACCTAACCAAAGCTCAACTTATCCTCAATCCAAAGAAAACTCAGCTTATGATTATAACCAGTTCTAACAAAAACACTGATAACAGTCAATTCACTATCTACTCCACAAATGCTACTCCAATCACTCCAGTGGCACAGGCTAAGCTACTGGGAATAACCATAGACTCCCACCTAAAATCTGATAGTCTTCTCAACTTAACTATTAAAAAGGTACATGCCAAACAGGGATCACTCTACCGTATCAAACCATTTCTTACCAACAACACAAGATCAGCCATTGCTTGCTCCCAACTTTTATCCAACCTGCTCTATGCATCTCCCATTCTGACTAATCTCAACAAAACTGAACTAAACAAAATGGAAGCCTGCTATAACAGAACTGCCTGCTTTGCTGCAAATTGCTCATATAGAACTCATCACTGTACTGCTTTGAGACAGCTCCACTGGCTTAAACTGCCCAACCTCCTAACCTACAATCAGCTCTGCCTCTGTCGTTCTATTTATTACCTCCCCAATAAGTGTCCTGCCCTCAATAACCTAGTACAACATCACTCAGCCAAAAGGCCTCTTAGATCATCAAGCAAGCTACTACTAGAAGTCACCAACAGCTGCAATAGCTTTGGAGATACACTATATAGTAGTTCAGTGGCTAAAAAATGGAACTCTGTCCCCACTAGCATTCAAAACACATCATCCAAAGCCTCCTTTAAAGACCTCATCAGGCAACATCTTAAGCAAAGTTGGCAGTGCTATGATTGCTCCCCAGGCTAGTGAAAGCAGATAAGGTACACATACTAAACCTAGAGTACTTGATTAAGATTGAAAACTATTTTCACAAACACTGGCTAATCTACAATGTATGTACTGTACCTGTATACTACGTATGTAGCCCTATCACAATACCACATCATTTCTGTGGCACAGAATGTCACTTGTAACAATATTTTTGTCACAACATTTTAACCGTTTATAAGTACTGCATTTTTACACTTTATAACTATGTCTCCAGTTATAATGCTTTCTTTTACTCTGCTATTTTCATGTATTTCTTTAATGTAGATTCATTTTAAACTTTAGAGCTTATCTCCCCAGGCCTCTACTGAAAATGGACATATATCCAGCTAGACTAGCCCGGTCAACAAATGTAAAATAAAACAAAATAAATAAAAATAAATGTACTCTACCTATGTTCCAAATTTCAGCTGTACACCACAAATCTATTAAGTACCTTTACTTTTAAATATTTTTTTGTTTGTTCTCTCCACTGTAACTGTTGATGTGCTGCATACCACTGTAAAAACATGTCTTTTGTAATTTGTGTGTATACTGATCACGTCTAAATGTATCTGTAATTTTTCTATGTGGAGCTTTTTTCCCTGGGCCTCTGTTGAAAAAGGGCTTTTTCAGCTCAGTCAGACATCCCCGGTTAACAAATGTAAAATAAAATAAATGTTAGTGAGGACCAGGTCTTGTATGTTTGTTCCTCGTTGGGGTTTCAATAATTTATTCCAGAGCATTTGAGTTAACAAAGTCAAGGAACTTTTGTGCTAGTGAGTTAGGGCTGGAGTAGGTTTCCCTGTTGATGGTGGGATAATTGAAATCCCCCATGACCAGAGTGCTTGGCAATATTTGGATTAACTCCAGTTTGGTCAAGTAGGCCTCGTGCACATCATGATCCATGGAGAGTGATCTAGAACTAACTACGACTTGAATGGGAGTCTTACCCACAGTAATCTGAATTTGGAGTAATTTTATGGAGTTGTCCAATCTAACTAATTGGGAAGTGAATTCATCACTAATATAGATAGAAACACTGCCTCTTTTGGTTCTCACACATTCATTTTGCAGTCTGAAGGTGGGGAAGTTTTTAGTGTCAGCTTGAACCAGGTTTCTGTGATTGCACAGACATCTACATCTTCCAGTGATAGAAATGCTTCCAGGGTGTGCAATTTTTGGTTTAAGCTTTGAGTGTTTAGCAGCATAACCCTTATTTTGTTATGGCTGGCAATTTTCATGTTGGCAATTTTGTTTTTGAGACCTCACCTACAAGAGCATTTGCCAACAGCCGAAAGCCTAGTGGTGCCAGGAGCAAACTGTCTCTGGGAAAGCAGCGAGGTTTGTTGACCATGTAATCCCAGGCTGACAGAAACTCTAACCCCTTTGAATGACACCAAAAACTAAGCCAATTTTTGAAATCGATCATTTTTTGTTTATACTGTGGCATCATTCTAGATGAGGGTAATATGCTGCTCAAGGCTAGGGACATACCTGCCTGGGACACATACTTGGAGATCTCAAGCATGACTGCCTCATATAGTCCAGTGAGGTACATCTCAGGTCATTCATTCCAACAAAATTCCAACGTAACAGCTACAAACAAATACAATCTGAGAGTCATGCTGTTCAATGCTAGAAGCCTAAATCTCAAGATGCACTCACTCAAAGCTCTCCTCAAAATCTAGAATGTTGACATCTGTGCTGTAACGGAGACCTGGTTTAAAGAGGCAGAAAGCACCCCTGTGCTCCCAGGCTACAACTCATTCCATACCTTTTGACTCATGAATACTGCTGGAAGCTCAAAAGGCAGTGGTGTCTCCATATTCTAAAAGGATACGCACACCTCTAGAGTGGTAACCCAGCACAATGCATCTGAGATACTTCAGGTACAACTAACACTGGGTAAGAAGGCAATACTAGTCATAGCCTGCTACAGAGCACCAAACATATCCCTAGACTCTCACTCCAAGTTCCTAAGCACCCTGGAATCTATTAAGGTCTATCCCAATACAGTCATACTGGGTGACTTCAACTACACTTTCATCAACTAGGAAAACTATTCAAGTACCAATGTACAGGCCCAATGCTTTCTGGAATTTAGCAATTTCAATGCCCTGG
Source organism: Protopterus annectens (assembly GCF_019279795.1). Taxonomy (NCBI): domain Eukaryota; kingdom Metazoa; phylum Chordata; order Ceratodontiformes; family Protopteridae; genus Protopterus; species Protopterus annectens. The sequence continues at coordinate 359,513,289 of NC_056737.1, read as the reverse complement.
ACCAGCTCATTCCGACCCCCACTAGAGGAAGCAATATCCTCAACCTGGTTATCGCCAACATGGGAGACCATTGCTCCACAGCTATAGTCAATCTCCATCTCACCTACACCCCCTGCTAAGGAGACCACCCTGAAAAACTTCTCTAAAGTTGATTTTGGGCTCCTAAAAACAGAGGTGGCTAACTTCTCGGCACCCATGCTAATGGAAAATAGCTGCATGACTGCTGAATCATACACCAATGCACTGTACGAGCATGTACACAAATGCATGGACCTTGCCACACCAAATAGAAGTAAGACGCTCTCCTCCAAAAAAAGAAAGCCAATCTGGTGGTCCCCAGCCATCAATAAACTCTACAACAGAAGGAAGAAACTGTTGCAGAAAAAAATTAAGGGGGTTGGGAGGGTGGCTTAATGGCTAAGGTGTTTGCCTTACAAACACAAGGTAAAGGGTTTGAGTCTCACAAGGGAAAATTGGCTAGGCTTAAAATGATTCACAAGGGCAGTTAGCTTATTACTAATCTATGAACCTATAAGACTGGAAAACCTCCTTTATCAGTTTCAACAAAAAGCTGAGATCCCTTATCAAATCCTCTAAATCAGCTATGAAGGCAGAATTGCATCTGACACCAAAAAGAACCACAAAGCCTTCTATAGCTATATCAAAAACCTCAAAGGCAATACACAGATTTTCTCTGAGTTATTGCACAATGGCACCTCTTATACTGAGTTAACAGATATAACCAATGTACTGGCCGACAGATTCAGTGCCAACTTTACCCCTCCCCCCCCCAAGGGCTCTATCACAATACCACACCATTTCTGTGGCACAGTGTTGTCCAAAGCCAAGAATACAGCATTCGTGGGACATGATAATATCCCTGGTTGCATCCTATATGAGCTACAAAATGAAGCAGCACCACATCTGTGTGGCCTGTTCAATCACAGCCTTACCTAAGACTATGTCCCTAATGAATGGTGCACTGCTACAGTCATCCCGCTCCATAAAGGGGGGAGAAACTACAGACCCTGGGAACTATCACCCCATTAGCATAATGAGTCTGGTATGCAAAACTATGGAGTGCATCATCATGGACCTGCTTAACAAAGATATAAGCACTCTCCAAACTCTTGACCCCACACAGTTTGGGTTTGTCAAGGGGAGATCCTGCATGCTGAAACTAGTTGACTTCTTTGAGGCAGTCACCAAGGCTGTGGATGAGGGTAAGGCAGTTCATACAGCCTACCTCGACCTGGCCAAGGCCTTTGATACCATTCCCCACTCAGGTATGATTGATAAATTCACCAAACTAGGCATCCATCCTTACATCACTAGGTGGGTTGCAAATTGGCTCACAGACAGGACCCACAGAGTGAAAGTTGTGGATTCCAAGTCAGTCTGTTGACCAGTGATGAGTGGAGTACCACAGGCCTCAGTTCTGAGCCCTCTCCTGTTTGGCATCTACTTCTCAGAAGTCCAGGCAAACACAGAAGTAATTTGGCTGACCAAGTTTGATGATGACTGCAAGCTAGGAGTCATTATCAACTCCCCAGGTGATGCAGACATCCCACAAAAGGGCCTCTCCGAGACCAAAAACTGGTGTCAGAACCATGGCCTGAAGCTTAGTGATAAAAATGAAGTTATCATCCTCTTTGGAAAAAACTCAGTTCCCATGAATTACCACATTAATGGGAGTCCACTGAACACTGAAGAGGCTATCAGAGATCTGGGCATCCAGGTCAACAGCCACCTCATCTTTGACCACCACATTGCCAACGTGGTCAGAAAGCCCTTCTATATGGCGCATCTTATAACCAATGGTTTCTCATCCAGGAAAAAAGAGGTCATCATCCCTCTCTACTCATCCCTCATTAGACCAACCATTGAATATAATGCCCCATTTGGCATGTACCTGACTAGACACCTACAACAGCTGGAGAGGCCACAAAAGTACCTCACAAAAAGGATCCTAGGCCTTAATCACATGTCCTACACGGACAGACTCAAGAAACATCAGCTGTTCTCAGTCTCTTATCATCTACATAGAGGTGATCTATGCTTGACCTACAAAGCCATGTCTGACCCAGCCCTACTTGAAAAGCTACACCTAAAGAAATCCCAATACCCCCATGCTACATGCTCCAGAGATAATAACCTCATTACGACGATCAACAGAACATGCTAGAGGGACAGGTTCATCTCCCAAAGACTACCCATACTCTGGAATAAGCTTCCTATTCATGTCAAGCAGAGCATTTCACTGGCCCTCTTCAAGAGAAATCTTGACGAGTGGATGGATAACAGAAAGTTCATTCCAGGGATCATTCCAGTTGCCCTACTGGATAGGGGCACTGTGAACTAACATCAGGTGGCACGGTGCCTGTGCAATTTTTTTGGGCTAGGCTTGTAAAGGCTCCAGGACCATTAACCTAGTACACACCTATGAACCTATGAACCTATGAGCTATGACAGAGTCATAATGGTACTTGTTGCCATGAGACCTGAGTGCATGCATGATCTGTTGAATCCTGGCACCAGACAGGCAGCTGACCATGACTTTCTCATTATCTAACCTGGTGAGTGGGATATTCGTATGTCTCACTATGGAGTCCCCAATGACAAGAAAATGTGTTTTTTGAGTGTTACTCCTTAAGGGCTTAGTAGATGAGACAGTTGTGGTGCTATGTGTCTTGGGTGCTGTGGAAACTGTAATAGCTGTAGCAGTCTTTTGTTTTGGAGCTCTCAGGTGTTTTGGTAAGTTTTTTGAGAGAAACTCTGCATATGTTGATTTATGTGTTTGATGCATACTTATGTATATGAGTAGTGGTACTATGTGCATGAGTAATGGTGGGTGAGTTGACAACCTCTTCAGTGTTACTGTTTCTAGTCTGAGAGAGCAGGGATTCAAGATTCTTGGTGTAGATACATCTCTTGCACTCTATACTAGAGTGATTTATTGGTAGAGGGTCGTCAGTATACATGATGCAGTTGCTACACCGCCTTAGGAGACCAAAGTCAACAAGGCTGACAGGAGAAGCAGGGGTAGTCCAACTGTCCACAATACTAGGTTTGAAGAAATGTTGTTACAAAGGTGGTGCTTTCAGGACTGATCTAGGAGGTTCATTGTAGATGGGTATTTCTGATGGGCTTTTTGGCTGGCGGTTTAATAGGTCACAGCTCACTAGCAATACTTCTTGGACCAGAGATACTAAATATAAGAACTGCACTAATGTACTACAGCTGTATCTAAGGGAAGAATTATCAAAATTATTTGTCCAGCTATTGTGCAAATAAGCAAAAACCCACTTAAATGTGCGGTTTAAATACCAGAAGCTAATAACTTAAAAAAAAAAAAACATTAAAAAACTCAAAAGAACTAATGAGGGTGCTTCCTCCAAGCCCTATGAAGTCCTTGCTTTTTCTTCCGGGTGAAAGAAGATGATGGCTGTTTCTGCAGAAGGTGTTTTGGTTCCTGCGACTGCTTCTACTAATACTGTTTCTAATTTGGCTTCTGATAATGTTTCAGTGCCTTTTTCACTTGTCTCCTCTTTGCCTGGTTCTCAGACCTCTGTTGAAGGTTCTAATGTTTTGAAAGATGCTGATAATTTGACTTCACTTGACTGGGGTGATTCTATGAAAATACAGGGTTTTTCTCAGACTACTGTTTCATTGTCAGCTGTTTTAGCTCCCTCAGTGGAGAAACCTGCTACTTCTACTAATGCTGTAGCTTTTGTTGCCTCTCCTGTTGTTTCTAAAGCTAAATTCTATGCCACTGTGGTGAGAATGGCAGCCTCTGCTTCTGGCAGTCCACTTGGGTCTAATAGATAGGCAAGGATTGTTTCTAAAACTGTGGTTTGTTTAAAATCTGCTTTAGGTCAGCCTTTATCATGTAAGTTTATTTGGCATTGTTTGTTACAACCTTTGTCTGTTTCAGTTTAGTCTTTGTGTGCTATTATTCATTGGGAGAGGGATGCTTTTGCTGATGTTTATTTTGAAACTCAAGAGACTTCTGCTTTTGTTTCCATTTTTTTAAGCATAATTCTCAGAAGCCTTGGTCTGACTATGTGTTGTCTGAGTAGATATCCATTATAAGCATAAAATAATTTTGTATTTTTGCTCTTTTTATGTTACTGAGGCTCATGTTGGGAAGTTTTTGCTCTTACATTGCGTAGATGTTTTTTCTGTGAAAAAGTCTTTTGACACTGATACTGGTGGCATTTGGGATGTGGCCTGGAAGGGTTGGGTGGCCTTACATGTGCTAGATACTGGAGTTTCCCATTCGCCTGGTGTTTGTTTGTTGGCTGGACAGATGGGTGCTTTGAAATATACAGGACAGCCTAATTCATGCTTCTTTTGTGGTGACTTCTCACATTTGGTGTCTGCATGTCCTTCTAGTTGATGTACTCATTGTGGGTCGTCAGAGCATTTTGTTATGGCTTGTCCCCAGCGGTGTCATTTGTGTTTATGTTCACATACATACTCTGGTTGTCCTGCTGTGCCCCCCTGCAGCCTCTACTTTAGCTGAGGCCTCTACTACTTTGCCTACTACTGGCTCTGAGCCAGCTTCTAGTGTTGTGCCTGCTGATGTTTCTTTGCAGCAGGATGTGGATCCCATTCTTAACCCACCGTATCTTTCTTTTCCAGCTTCAGTTCCTGTAACTCCTGCTGGAGATTCTGAGGTGGGTTCTTTACCTATTATCTCACCAGCTCATGTGGTTACTGGCCTTTCTGCTGGGATTCCCCTTTCACCTATTATTTATGTTGTTCCTATGGGGACTAAAATGGTAGACTCCAATAGGAGGTTCCATGGGGTGTCTGATGCTTCTTCTACTAATACCAGTACTAAGGTGTTGGGCTCCTCAGAGGGTGTTGGTTGTGTGGCTAATGTTAGTTCTGATCTGCCTTAGTCCCAGTCAGAGTTTTCAGGGTCCAAATGGAGGTCATTAAGGCTTATACGCACTAAAAGGTCTTTGGATGATGATTCTAGTTTGGTTACTGATGGCTGACCTATCTTTGTTTTTTTGTGATATAAATGGTATGGTGTCTTTATCTAGGAATCTGACTGTGCATTCTTGGGTTTCTTCTGATATCATTTGTTTGCTAGATATGGGCAATTTTTTTTCTGCTTCTTGTTTGCAATGGGAAGTTTTGTGGGGGGTGGGGGGGTGGTTTGGTCTTTGGGTACTGAAGGCCGGTTTTGCATTGTGGTTCTGTATCATGTCTGTAGTAGTGGTTAGGGATGTTGTTCATGTTTTACCTGGTACAGCATTGGTGGTGGATGTATTGTTTTGACATTCTTTTATTAGTTTTCTTGTTGTCTGTGCCTTTTTTCTGTAGCTAAACACCGTTTATTGTTTGTTTTAGCTTTTGTGGCCTTATTTTCTTATTGACTATCCCATTCTGTTTTTTTGATGGGGGGACTTTAACTGTGGTTTTATACCATGGGATTCTAGTTCTAAGCAAGTCTCTAGTGTTTGTTGTTGTAAGTGCATTTTACGCCTGGCCTCTCTTACTTATTTTCATGGCAATGCATGCACCCATATTGATTATTGTTTTGTTCTCACACCTTTGCTGCAGTTTCTTCTTCTTTGTCTTTTATACACTATACTGACCACCATGCTTTGTCATTTTCCTTTGGTATTTCCTCTGGTTTATCTAAGGGTAAGGGTTTGCCTAGATAGACTGCTCCCTGGACTTTTACTTCTGCTTGACAGAAGGTTGTTTCTGAATTATGGGATGATCATTTCACTCTGTTGCCTTTCTTTCCTTCTTTGTCCTCAGTGTGGATGGTCTTTAAGGAGAAGTTTGTTGCTCATTATAACTGGTTTGCCCAGTCTTATTATTTTCAGGTTAAGCAGCCTTCTGATGCCTTGTAGGGTGATTTTCAATCTGCTGTACGTCAGGACCCTGCTGTGTGTCAGGACCCTGCTATGTGTCAGGACCCTGCTATGCGTCAGGACCCTGCTATGTGTCAGGACCCTGCTGTGCATCAGGACCCTGCTGTGCGTCAGGACCCTGCTATGCGTCAGGAACCTGCTGTGCGTCAGGACCCTGCTATGCGTCAGGACCCTGCTATGTGTCAGGACCCTGCTGTGCATCAGGACCCTGCTGTGCGTCAGGACCCTGCTATGCGTCAGGAACCTGCTGTGCGTCAGGACCCTGCTGTGTGTCAGGACCCTGCTATGCATCAGGACCCTGCTAGTGCTCTTCAGCATCTTCGTGAGCTGCATTTGCACAATAATGTCAGGTCAAGGTAGTTCTTTGGAACTTGGCTCACTCCTTTAAGGGGGGGGGGTGAGGAATTTCTTCCTTGTTTAGGCAAGCATATGCTTAGGGCAGAGACCTTTATTGATGGTTTGCTGGCTTCTTCTGCTGATGTTGTATTTTGCATGAAGTTAATTCTTATTTGTGTACCTAATACAGTGGTAAGGTTTCTCCTGCTGAATCATGCCCATTCTGGCAATGCCATTAACTTTTAGGGCTGCTCTTGATGCACCTATTACCTTGTTTGAGGTTCATTGGGTTGTTTCTTCTTCTTTTACATTTGATTCTGTTCTAGGGTGGGTTGGGCTTTCATATAATTTTTACTGCTCTCGTTCTGATGTTCAAATGTCAGTACTTGTTCAGTTGTTTAATGAGTGGTTTTCTCATGGTTTTTCCCATCCTGACTTTTTGCGCATAGCCCTTATGTTTCTCTGGAAGAAGGGTGACCACAGGGTCTTATCCAATTGGTGCCCTATTTCCCTGTGCAACACTGATTGCAAGTTGTTTTGTAAAGTATTACAGTTGCACCTTTGTTCTAAGATGCATTTTCTTTTGAATCTTGGGTGGGTCTATGGTATCTCAGGCAGGCCTATGCAGGATTTGTTGCTTGTACTGAAGTCTGTTACTTCTTATGTTCAGTCTTCTCCTTCTGCTTTGCTGCTTTCTTGTGACCTTACTAAGGCATTTGAGAATGTTAGCCATGGGGCCTTGTTAGCCATTTTGAAAGCCTTTAGATTTGGTCATCTTTTTCTCCAGTGCATTTCTTCTATTTATTTTGCTTCAGTTATTGGGCAGCCATGGTGGTGCAGTGGTTAGCATTGCCACCTCACAGCAAAAGGTTCTCCAGTTCGATCCTTGGCTGGGGTGCCTTCTGTGTGGAGTCTGTATGTCCTCCCTGTGGTCGTGTGGGTTTCCTCCAGGTGGTCTAGTTTCCTCCCACATCCCAAAGACATGCTGTAGGTGGATTGGATACCCTAAATTGGCCCTAGGAGTGAGTGTGTGCATGTGTGTTTTCTGTGGAAGGTTGGGCACTCGGCTGGCAACTCAACACCATAAAAAACTCCACTGTCAATCATGAGCGGACAGGTGATCTGCTGTGGTGACCCCTAAATGGGAAAAACCAAAAGAAGAAGATTCTGCTTCAGTTATTGTTCCTGTGGTGAATGAATGGTTAGGTGCAGAGGTTGCTATGAAGAATGGAGTGCAGCAGGGATGCCCTTTGAGAAGTTGCCTCTTTACCTTGGTGGTGGGTGCAGTGTTTTTTAAAGTGCGGGCCCATTTTTCTTTGTCTCCTTTTTCTTCCTGCTCTGGTGTTATGGTGCCTCATTTTCTGTCTTATGCAGATGATGTGACCATGCTTGCTGCGTCTTCTGCTGTTCTGCTGACTTATACGTACTATTTATCTTTTGTTTTTTCATTGGCGGGTCTCTCCCTTAATCTTGCCAAATTGGGTGGTTTTGGTGAAGTCCCTAGTGTTGGGGGGGTTATTTTTCTTTTGCAGACCTCTCCATTTTGGGTGTGCCTTTTCGTATTCTTTCTTATGTGCTGGAGTCTTCTAAGTATCTTCTTGATAAGGCTTTCCGGCGATTAATTTTTTGACATTCCTTTCCATTGTCTTTTCGTAAGAAAGTTTATTTGTAAAATGGTGCTTTGCTGGGTACTTTGGGGTATCTTTTTGTTTACGCATTCTTGGTCTACCTGTCTTTTGTTTGAAGTTTTTCATTTCTTTTGGGGACTTCTTATACTCCTGTGTGGAGAGGTATTTTGTATTCTCCTCCTGCTACTTGGGATTGCTTCACCCCATTCTTTTCCTGTATACTTTATTTCTTTTTCCTGTTTTGCAGCATTTGCAGCCTGCTTTCTTTGCTTGGTTGCTTGCTCCTGGCTTTGTCTGGCTGGTTTTGGCAGACTTGCTTAGCTGGGAAGCTTGCATGGAGAGTCCCCTTTGGGGAGCTGTGGGAAGTCCAGTCTTTGTTGCTTGGGTTGCATGTAACCTTGAGTACCATTCCTTTTTCCAGGCAAGAGTGATATTATTCTCTTTTGACCTGTTTCTATGCCTTTAATGGGTATCAGGATTATTCCCCTGGGATGGTGCAGGGTTTGAGTCAGCGTAGGTGGTGTTATGCCTCTGTGCCACATTGGGGTGATTTTTGTGTGGCTTTGCTCCCTTGATAATTTGCCAGTGAGTTCTTCCTATGTCTTTCATTCAGTGGGAGCTCAGTCATGTCCACATGCTGGATGGAGGAAATTAGAGACTGCAGGATATGTTTTTCTTCACTGTAATAGGTTGGCTGGCTTTTGGGAGGATGTACAATGTAACTACTCAGTGCCCCATTTATTTCCCATTACACTTGATAAATGTTTGTATGGGGATTATGATTGTGCTTGGAAGCCAGTGGTTGCTCAGGCAGATTTCCTCTTCATGTCTGCTCTGAGACTTCTTTGGGCTTCTTGTTTTAGTGAGGTTCTTGCTGAAAAGGTACTATCTATGCCTTCTTTACTTGCTCAGTTGAGGATGTGATTGTGGCACAAGGGGTGGGGGTTGGGGGCTGACATCGTCCAGCTTGCTTGTTTTGCTTGTCACACCTTTTTTTGTTGTTCTTGCATTACAGGAGGTATTTCTTTATGTGAGAGATTTTTGCAATGGTATTTTTTTATATCAGTGCTTTTCTTGTTTAGGTGTTTATATCTCCTGTTTTGCTTGACTGGAATGTAATTTATAGCTACTGCACTCCTTTATTATGGACGTCCCCAGCATTTTTTTTACTCCTGCGTCCATTTTCTTTTATGCTGTTTTGGTTGTTTACAGTATTACAGAACTTTATGCATTTGATGTGGTCTATTTTTTCTTGCTTTTGTCCATGTGTTTTCTTTTGGTTTTGAGCCGGGATATTAGCACAATTTCACATTTTGTAGGATTTTTTTTAGTCCTGTAGTACTGTTTGTGGTTCTCTTTCTTTGTTAGGTTGTTTCTCTTTTGTTAGGGAATTTCTTCTCAGAGCTTCCGTTCAATTAAGTAGGACTTTGCCTGGTTTTATAGCAATTGCCCTTCATCCTTTTTCTTTGGCTGAAGGTTTTGTTATTTGTCAGGGTTTTTTAGTCCTACATGGCTATTGTTTTTTCCTTTCACTGTTTGCACTTTATCTCTTGCTGTTTTCCATTTCTTTTTCTTGGTCAATATGACTCCAAGCCCTAGATCAATCATCCTTCACCAGACTGGTTCCAATCAGCACACTTGTCTCAGAATGTTGCAGAAGGGCCCCTTCCAATCAAAGATAGCTTAGAAAATGTGCTCAGAATACAACAGCCACTGCAAACAGACCTGCAATAAACCTGTATCTGGACTATGCTACAGCTACTAGCTACACTAGCTTAAGCAGACAGCACTAAAATGTTTTAAACAGTAGAAAAACAGCAATGAGACACTAAAAAGTGCCAAACAAATCAGTTATTTAGAACACTGTTTGGTGAGAAAACAGAACAAACAAAACAGACACTTTGCTAGCAGTGAAAAGTAGCAACAATTACATTGTAAACAGTTAAAATGGCAGATAAAGCTTTGCAAACAGTAAAAACAGCAACGAAATATGATTTAACAGGAACAGTAAGGCAGACAAATGCAGTACAGACAGTGCAGTTTAGTTTACAAAATTAAAATACAGCATTAAATAAGCATGACACAATAAAAAGTGCAGTAAATAGTATAATCAAGCAAAGAAAAAAAAAACAGGCAACTTAGGTTTTACTGGCCTGTGTTTTCGTGGTAAGACTATCTGTTAATTCAGCTGCATAGCAATATATCCTACTTACTTCTGTTATATCACATGAATTTCTATGAACAGTTTTGATTACTGTGTTCATTTGTTTTATTGAACTTCTAACAATTTGTATCTTACTGATTTTCTGTAATCTATTTCTTTCATTGATCTTAATATGTCTATCCATCTCCATTAAATTAAGCAACTCTTCCTTTAAATCATTTTCTTCTAAACTGAGGGCACATTCTTTCTTCTGTGTTTCCTGCAGGCATTTTATGGAAAGTTCCAAAACATCTTCCTGTGACATATTCTCTTCAGCTTCATCCAGTGTAATCCATTGCTCCTTCATATGGGAACTCACTGGCCTATCACTCCACAACATTGACTGCATCAGAGTTGTCACCATTTCCTGTTTATTCCCTTGCTGTGCAATCCCAACAGATTTTTTGTAGTGGTTTCCTACTGAGGGTTGCAAATAATTTTCATATGGCAACTCGTTGTTCTATCATGCTGTGATGTTACCAGAGTTAGAGTTTCTACACTAATTCCTTTACTTCACAGGTAATCCATAACTTCAGTTTCTATTTCTTTAAATTCTCCATTACCAATCCTCTTTTCTACTCTTCCCCCTTTGTTTTCTTATGCTTTGATGTTTTGTGTTTTAAAGTTTATCATATTTGTATGCTTTTGCCTGCATATTTCTTTTTAATTATCTTTGGTGTTGCTTTTTTTGTAATGCCTAGTTTTGCTTTCTCCATTACATAAAAAAATGCACCATATTAAATCTCTTTTCTTTTCCATGTCAATATTTCTTCTTCAGAGGTCTCACATTCCTCCAGTTTCTCTTTACTTGGGGGACTTGTTCTTCCATCATGCTGTAATGTAACCTGTGTTAGACTTTCTACACTAAATCATTCACTTCTCAGGTGTTCTATAACTCCATCTTCTGTTCGTTTAACTTCTACTTTACTAATCTTCTGTTCTAGGATTCCTCTTTGTGATATTATTCTTGTATTGTGAAATTGTTCATAGCTGGATGCCCTTGCCTGCAGTTCTCTTCAAATATCTTTGGAGCTGCTTTTTTGTGTTGATTACTTTGGCTTTCTCCTTTGCATAAATATTGCACCATATCAGATTTCTCTTTTTATCCCATGTCCATGTTTCTTTTTTATACATTTCAAAAATCTCTAAATTTTGCTCTTTATGATTTTACACTTTCTCAATTGTTTCTTTTTCCAAATGGCCCAAGGTTTCTTGGTCTATATAATGCTTTTCATGAATCTAATGTATTAATGAACACACATTTGCATTTAAAGCTTTGACAGTTTTTCTTTTCCAAGTTATTTTTCTTCCCTCTCATTTATCTCTTATTCTTTTTGTATATCTTCTACTGAGAAAGTCTGGTCTTTTCTATAATAACAACACTATATATTGTCTTTCTTATCCTCAGTAGTCCACTCAATCTTTATGGCTCTTTTTTGGCCTGTCAATCTTTGTGTTTTTTGTGGACTACTACTTTCTTCTACAGTGGAGGGGAGAGGCATAACCCCATTGTAGGAGTGTTTTCCATGTCTTGAGGATTCTGCACTGACATTTTTTTAGTCCTGGTACCAATGTGTCTACCAGGTTTGGGCACTTTTTGTTCTGGAACTTATTTTACCTAGCTGTTTTTTTATTTTTTAATCTACCTTTCTTCTTGATATAGGATATATAAAATTCTGTGTATATATCAGTGTTGTCATTATCAGATTTTGTAAAAACAGGGTCCTTCTCATGAAGGTACTCACCAAGACTTGAGGATTAATTCAGTTCCAGCAATACCACTCTCCTTTGCTTGCTGATTTTATCATCTTTCCATTTGGAGCCCTTGCATTTTTTTCTACAATGTTAATTTTGCTATGAAAGGGGTTATAGTTACAAGAATTGAGATAAAATTAGCTGTTTTAAGTCAAAAGGGTGGACAAAATAAATGAAGGGTATGAGAGAGGGTAAATAGTATATGGAAAGGAGAAACAGAAGTAAAAGGAATGCAAGATGCGCATAGGCTATTAAGGGTGAGACATTCCACAGAACATGTGTGTTAATGAGTTAGGAAATATTCCTTTTGCATTCACTAATTGAATGAGAATTAGATCTACATAATTTGTGGGAAGAGCTGAGAAACAATGTTCTTTTTTAAGGTATTCACCTACAGTCTTGCAGCTACAAGAGCTTTGAGTTTCAAACTGTTTGGCTGCATTCATTTTTTGATTTTCTACATTTAAGGTTTGGATTATTAACATTGCTGTTGATCTTGGCCTTATTATATTATATTTTGTATTTTAAATTTTGTTTTACTGCAAATGTTTCTTTTTTCTTGAAGTCTTAAAAGTTGTTGGCTAGAGTCATTGGGTAACATTCCAGTCACTGACTGAATAGGAATTGGATCTAGCTAATTGGCACAGAGAAACAGTTTTCTTATTTAAGGTAAACTTGTTTTTTTTTATTATTATTATTATTTTTAGCTGCCTGCCCCTACTGTAAGTTAAAGTTTGCAATCCCCTCCCAATGCTATTTCTACTGCATCGCTCAAACTGATAAGGCACTCCTATTTTACTCTTAAAGCGTGTGTTACCCTCTGTTTCATATCATCCCATCTATGCACACTGTAATATTCAGAGTTTTAGTCTGAATTGGTATTGTCTAAAAAGGCACTACAGGGGATGAATAATGCTTTGGCCAATATTCAAAAGCATGGTGGGGACAAGTGTATTGTTCTTTTCTGCATGTTTGCTTGTTTAACCAAAAGTCAACTGTTTCCATTTTAACATGGTTTGGGACCTTAGTCTTGTAATATCTTCATAGTAGTGGGAGAATTATGAGTTGTTCCAAGACCTGAGCCTCATTTATTTAATTTCGACTGATTTTTTTACTGTTTGCATTTACTTGGTCTGGGGTCCTTAGTTTTGTAGAATAACTCACATTAGTCAGATAATTGTGAATTGCTGCAGGATCTGACCTCATGCATTACATTTCTACTGCATTTTTCTGCTTGCATATTACTTCATCTGGGGACTTTAGTCTTGTAGTATCAGTCACAATTGTAAGAGAATCATGACCTGCTGTGGGATTTGAACCCAATATATTACATTTCTGCTGCACCTTTTCTGCTTGTACTTTGCTGGGGCCTTCAGTCTAGTCTTGTAGTATAGCTCATAACAATGAGAACATTGCGAATTGCTGCTGCATCAGTGCCTCATTTATTACATTTCTACTGCATTTTTTTTTTCTGTTTGCATTTTACTTAATCTGAGAACCTTAGTCTTGTGGTATCACTCACAATAATGTTACTTTATTGATTGGAGTCCTCTCTAAGTAATCTCATATAACCTGTTCCGAACTGTAAACAAACAGGAGACCAAGTCAAGTAACAATATAATCCCACGAGCAGATACCAGCGTAGCCCAACTTGCGAAATAAAGTCACGATAATGTCAGTTTAAACTCACTATGGAGCAACAAAAATGCAGTATTCATAAGACCTTCAGTGGCTGATTTAAATCCTTTATTTGGAAAAGGCGACAAGACAGAACACTTCCAACTTCAAACAAGCACTTTCGCCTGGTTGTACCAGGCTTTCTCAAGTTAATTTGAACAAGAAAATCTCATCCCTTTTATATTTTAAAAATTGGTCATGTGTATTAATTAACACTTAGTAATTGAAGTACTTAATTCAAACTTCTGCGGTTAAGAGAACATGACTTAAAAAAGTACAACTGTATGTTGATTTGTTTAAAAATGCAAACGTACATTATACAGCTATACACCCACAATCTACCTTAAAAATCTACTATTCTACAAATGTTAACTGTTCCGAACTGTGCAACAGTGGTTTACAATGCCATATAGAGGCACAGGCACCTACAACTGAACATTTCCACATAAAATTATCTGTGCTATTTAGATGACTGTAGAAAAGCTAGTTTGCCCACTGAGAATCATTACCCCAAGATGTTTGCTTAGATCAATGTACCACCCCTCATAGATCACAAAAGAGAATGTACAGCCATTGATATGCATTTTCAATTGTATCTGTAGCCAACCTGGTGGATGTGGGCAGCCTGAGACAAAGCAGCAATTGTCTTAAGTTAATGAAAACCACTTTATGTTTCATCAGATTGACACAGTATGCATGAAATATAATTACATTATATTATGTCTTTGGGGGCAAAGCTCTCGCATACAGACTCAGATATCTCAGAAAAGGTTGCCATAACACACACAAATACACACCACACCTGCCATGGATTATACAAATCTTGTCTCATATGCTGGGGGTCTTAAATGCAATCTAACCAAACTTCAAAGGCCTCCCACATACTGTCTTCAAAACAATCTACAAAGACAACACTCCCCAGGATACACACAGCCACATCTCACAGTGTCTCAACCTCTGAGCCCTTAAGACAAACTACCACACAACCATTATAATAATATATTGGTCAATGGAGACTATATTCTGAGCCACACTTTTACCTCCTCACCAGGATGAGCAAGTAGACAGTAACAGTTGCCTATCAGGGAAAGGATTTACCAGATCGCAAATGCATTCAGGACATTGAACCACAAGTACCAATATGGCTCTGTCATAGTCCATGTGGGTGTTAATGACCTGAGGTGTACCTCCTGGACTATATGAAGAGAGACATGATAGAGCTTTCATATTGTGTCTTAGGCAGGTAAGAGCCTAGCATTCAGCAGAATTTGACCTCTTCCAAGGATGATACCGCAATATAAACAGAAGATGATTTACTTCAACAATTGGCTTTGTTACTGGTGTCATTCTAAGGGGGTCCAATATTTGTCAACTTGGAGGACATGATCAATAGACAATGCTGCTTTTCCAGGCATGTTCTGCACTTGACCCCACTAGGCCTTGGGATGTTGGCCAAAACTTACTCATGCCTATAGTGTTTTTTAAGGCAATGCCAATCTGGTAAACCTTTCAACACAGTAAACTATATGCAAGATAAACTAAAGTTGTTACTGCTCAATGCTAGGAACTTCAACAGGAAGCTCCACTCCATGGAACTGCTTCTCACCCTGGAGAGCGTTAACATCTTTGCAGTTACTAAGACATGATTTAAAACTGTGGAAGGCAACCTGGCAGTACAAGGCTATAATGCATCCCAGACATTTATATCAGCTACCACAGAAGAAGTGACAAGAGGGGGATGTATGACAATCTATATAAAAATTAAGCAAACCTCAAGATTGTCAAACAGTATGATATACTTGAGCTACTCCGTGTCCAACTAAAATCCAGTACCATATCCTTGCTAACTATAGGTCCCCGTTTATGGCTTTGGATAACCATACCACACACTTGAATGTACTGGAGTCACTCACAGTTTAGACCAACACCATATTCATAGGTGATTTCAACTATCCCACCATAAACTGGAATGCATGCATAACCACTAAAACACAGACTCAAAGATTCCTGGATTTTGTCGATGCAAACACTTTGGAATAGCTAGTCTGCACAGCTACTAGGAGTGCAAATATCCTGGAACTGTTACTCACAAATATGAGGGAAAGTTGCACCTCCACTGCCTTGTATACTGTACTCACTGGTTAGATCAGATTACAAAGTGAAATAAATATATAAAATATATAAATATATAAAGGCTGAACTCCCATCAAACTCAAGAACCTTTCCAATGCTAACTATTTCCTATTATGTGATGGCATAGCTAAATTTCAAGCCCCCCCCTAAAAAAAAAAAACTCACAGAACATAGCGATCTATGCTGGGGTATTGATGGAAACTCTGTAAAAGTATGTAAATAACTGCATAGAAACAGCAGTAAAAAACTGAAATACACTTAGGTAAAAGTCCAAAAATAAGCCCCTTTGGTGGACCCCCAGTAAAAAAAAGGTTGTACAACAAAATAAAGAACATTCTGACCAAAAATTGGAAGAGCTATATCCAAAAGACAAAAAACTACCTCATCAGTCTCAACAAATAACTCAACAGAGTAATCAAGTCCACCAAAAGCAAGGTTTAGGTCCCTAGAGCGTGTAGCTCGGAGGGATTGGAATTTCTTTAAGTGGAGCATGTCCAACAGCTCTGGTTTTGACATAGCTTAATATGTTAGGCAGAGATCACCTCTGAGTAGGCGATATGCGATGGAGTAAAGCTGGAGTTTTTGAGACGGTCTGCGTAGGGCATCTGTTTGAGGCCGATAATCCTCTTTGTGAGGCATTTCTGCGGCCTTTCCAGTTGTTGTAGATGTCTTGTGAGGTACATACCAAAAAGGGCGTTGTACTCTATAATAGGTCTAATGAGTCATGAGTAGAGGGGAACAATGACCTCTTTTTTTCTGGATGAGAAACCTTTTGTGATGAGGTGTGCCACGTAGAAGGATTTCCTGACTACTGTGGCAATGTGATTATCAAAGGAGAGACTACTGTCCACCTGTGTCCCAAGGTCTCTTATCACGCTTTCGGTGTTAAGTATACTACTGCCTATGTTGTAGTTCATAGGTACAGAGTTTTTACCAATGGGGATGACAATGCACTTTTTGGCATTGAGCTTGAGGCCATGGCTTTGACGCCAGGCATTTGTCTCAGTGAGGCCCTTTTGTAGGATGTCCACATCATTAGGAGTTTCGATTATGGCTCCTAGTTTGCAGTCATCTGCGAACTTCATTAGCCAAAGACCTTCTGTGTTAGCTTGTACTTCAGAGAAGTAGATACTAAACAGGAGAGGACTCAGGACTGAAGCCTGTGGTACTCCACTTGTCACTGGTCTGAAGTCAGATTTGGAGTCTGCTACTTTCACAGTGTGGGTTCTGTCCATGAGCCAGTTGGCAACCCATCTTGTGACATAGGGATTTATACCTAGTTTAGTGAAATTATCTATAATTCCAGAGTGGGGGACATTGTTGAAAGCCTTGGGGAGATCTAGATAAGCTGTGTGAACCACTTTACCCACATCTATGGCTTTGGTGACTGCTACAAAGAAGTCAATCAGGTTTAGGAGACATGATCTGCCTTTTACAAATCCGAACTGGGTACGGTCCAAAGTTTGGAGATTACCAATGTCTTTGTTTATGAGTTCCATGATGATACATTCCATGGCCTTTCAAACCAGGCTCGTCAGGCTAATGGGGCGGTAGTTCCCGGGGTCCATCGTGGCTCCCCCTTTGTGGAGTGGGATAACTGTCATGGTGCGCCATTCAGTAGGCACAAAGCCTGAGGTGAGGCTATGATTGAACACGGTACTTAGGTAGGGTGCCAGTTCATTCTGTAGTTTGTGTAGAACGTAGCCTGGGATATTGTCAGGTCCCATGGATGCTGTGTTCTTGGCTTTGGAGATTGTGTGTTTTTTACATGTGCAGCTGTGATTACAGGAACTTTGCATTCTTCTGGTATAGAGATGGGCCCCTCTAGGGGGTGCGAGGGGGTAAAGTTAGCACTAAACCTATCTGCCAGGATGTTGGCAATATCAGTTGGTTCTGTATATTTAGTGCCATTGTGCTGTAACTCAGGGCAGATCTGAGTGTTGCCATTGAGATTCTTGACATAACTATAGAATGCTTTGTGGTTGTCTTTAGAATCAGTGGCAATTTTGTTTTCATAACTAGCTTTGGAGGATTTAATCAGGGATCGCAGCTTCTTACTAAGGGATTGCAGCTTCTTACTAAGGCTGACCAGGGAGCTCCTCCACCCATGGGATTTTACTCTCTTTTGCAACAGTTTCTTTCTTCTGTTGTAGAGTTTGTTTATGGCAGAGGACCACCAGATTGGCTTCCTTTTTTGGAGGATAGCATCTTGGTTCTGTTTGGGATAGCACAATCCATGCACTTGTGTAAGTGCTTATAAAGTGCAATTGTGTAGGATTCACTTGTTGTAACTGTATTGTCCATCTGCATGGGTGTCATGAAGTTCACCAGTTCTGTCTTAAGAAGCATGAAGTTGGCTTTGGAGAAATTTTTTTACCGTGGATTCCTTAATGGGGGGTGGAGGCAGGATGTGGATATCTAGGGTGATTAGCTTATGGATGGATCGGACCAATGTGGTGTTGAATTCAGATGTGGAACACCGGTCACTCATGTTGGTAATGACTAGATCAAGGATATTGTTGCCCCTGGTGGGGGTATGGATAAATTGATCCAGGGCATTGGAGTTTATGAATTCAAGAAAGCGTTGAGTGAAGGAGTTGGTACATGAGTAGTTTTCCCAGTTAATGGTGGGGTAGTTGAAATTGCCCTTTATTTGGGTGTTTGGTTGAACCCTAATATTTTCCAGTACATCAAAAAAAGAGGAGTAGGAATCCTGGGGCATGGTGGGGAATCTGTAGCAAGCTACAATTTGGATTGCAGTTTTGCCCAGAGTTAGTTGCACTTGGATAACCTAGGATGCATTATGCTGAGCAACTAGCCTGGAGGTGTGGATATCCTTAACAAATATAGACACACCTCCACCTTTAGTGTTCCGGTCCAGGTTACATGGCCGAAAAGTTTGGTATGAGTTATAGCCTTGTAGTGCAGGGGTGCTCTCTGGAGCCTTGAACCAGGTCTCAGTAATAGTAAATGGAACTTCATATTACCAAACTAGGGAATATAGCAAATTTGCTAGCCAACAAATTTAGCTCCACTTTCACCTTCATGTCTTTCCTAGTCCCTCCCCCCACACAGGAAATACCCTCTACCATTTCTCCTCTAGCTCTCACTCAAAGACGTCCTCAAAGAACTCTTCACAGCTAAAACCTAGCATCAATGGGGTCCTGATAATGGTACCCCCTTGAAAGCTAAAGTTCTGAAAAGCTCAAAGCTTACAAGATTGAACCCAAATGCTTGACTGTTTTATGCGTGATCTGGCAAAAAGAAACAGAATAGTGTTTCTTTTTGCTGGAAGTGGAACTGTGTGGGATTGTGGCACAGTGGAGATTGGAGTATTTATCCTTTCTCCACTGTGGTGCAGTCTCATAGCTGTCATATAGAAGTAGCAGGGGATGAGAGTGGGGGGCTGCAGGAGTGTTAGCCCCCTTGCAAAAATATGTTTTTATTTTTCCAGTATACAAGAATGAGCATTTGTGTTTGATTTTATAAGCCTCAAGATATTGAGATTTTGATGTTGTAATATAGAACCCCTGATAATATCCCAGGATGTCTCCTAAATAACTTAATAATGACCTGCCAGGCCCACCAGAATCTCTTTAGCCACACTCTCCAGACAGGCTTCATCCCTAGGGAATTGATGACTGCAGTAGTCATCCTTCTAGACAGAGGTGGACCATCAACAGACCCAGTGAACTACAGACTCATTAAGTCTGACTTGTCATATGCAAGACCATGGAAAGAATTATCATGGGCCTGATAAATACACAAGAGATCTCCAAACACTGGATGTATCCCAGTTCAGTTTTATCAAGGGCAGGTCACACCTACTAAACATAGTGGACTTTGAGAAGGTCACTAGAGCCACAGCCGTGGGCAAAACAGTACATGCTGCCTACCTTGACCTGGCAAAGGCCTTTGAGACAACACCTCACTCAGGTATTATGGACAAACTCACAAATTTAGGCATAAATCTCTGTATCACCCAATGTATAGCAAAATGGCTCACATATAAAGCACATTAAGTTATGGTGGGGGAGTCCACCTCCACCAAGAAGCCTGTAACTAGTGGTGCTAAACAGGGCTCAGTAGTGGGACCTGTTCTGTTTAGAATATACTTCTTCGAAGTTGAGGCAAATGTAAAGGACCTTTGGCTGATCAGATATGCTGATGAGTGCAACCTGGATGCAGTCAATAAATCCCCAAAAGATGTAGGTATCCTCCAGGATCAGAATCAGAATTACATTTATTGGCCAAGTATGCATGCATTCAAGGAATTTGACACCAGTTTCAGTAACTAATGAGATGCATGCAGCTATTAAGAACAAGACTAATGACACACATGCAACTATTAATAACAAGATGAAAAAGTAAATATAAAGTAAATACATACATATACATATACATACGAGGTGCAAAGTGCAACTCAGTTCAAGAAATACTGAAATAAACTCTGAAAGGAACAACTATTAACAATATGTAAACAATACTGCAGAATCCTCAGAGGCTTGGGAAAAAGAATACCCCAACTTAATAAGTTGAGTACTGGTCTGATACAGATAAATAAATGATGCCAGAACCATGGCCATAAACGCAATGCAAAAATGCATACTTTATACCCTTTGATAAGATGACAACCCCCTGCAAATTACAACTGACAACACCCCCCCAAAGAGTAGACCCAGTAGTAAGGGACTTGGGAACTCAGGTTGACAGTAACCTGAATTATGATCACCATGTGTCCATGGTAGTGAGAAAATCCTTAAGTAAGAAAGAGACATCCAGATCCAAGGAGATCATAGTCCTACTACACTCAGCCCTCATTAGACCAGCAATCAAGTACAACAAACCCTTTGGAATGTACCTGACCAGCCATTTGCCTAAGCTGCAGTGGCCACAGAGGTTTTTCACTTAAAGAATGCAGGATATAAATAATATATCCTATGTGGACTACCTCAAACTCCTGTCCCTGTACTTGGTTTCCTATAGATTACTGAAAGGCAATCTATGCCTAACCTACAAGGCATTCTCTGATCCAGCCCTAATGAATCTTCTACAGGTCTGCAAAACAAATATCACTAGAATTACCTGATCTAAGGATATAAACCTTGTCTGAGACATAAAGCATGTTGGAGGGACAGGTATGTGTCTCAGAAACTACCCATTGTGTGGAACAGACATCCCACTCATGTGAATCAGGGCTCTTTCCTAAGCCTATTCGAATGCAGTTTGGAGCAATAGATGAAAAATCATGAATGTACCCCTGGCTTGTTGCCTGTGGCTGTTATGGACAGGGGCAGTTTGTAAATGCCCTAAGGCACAGGCATATACCAAAGCCACTCTAACTCATTGGCATTGATAATTGGGAAAATCAAGGCATGGATGACTAGGCTTAAAAAGAGTCATTAGCCTAGTAACCTTCTATGACTGGATTGAAGTGTTAAGTAAAATAGAAAAGAAAATAGAAAGTGGAAGTGTGATTTGTGAAGCTAGATTATATCATTTGAAGAGAGTGTTGTATATTTTCATGTAAATAGGGAAAGTTTGGATATGGCAGACATAGGTGACTGTTAAAACAAGGTATGTAAGTGTTATATGTAAGTGCAGATGGAGTGATGTATGACATAAGCAAATTTATGGGTGAATGTGTCAGGGAAGGTGGTGGAAGAGATGTAGATAAGTAAAGAACAAGCGGAAAAAATAGATTGTAAATATGACATGCAGAAAGGGTCTACAAGAAGTGCTTGCATGCTAGTAGCTCATAACACACATGCTCACTGCCACTGGCTGTAAATGTCAAGTGCCCTAACTCCAACTAGCCTGATCCTAGTTAATTACCCTGCCCTCATGCCATCTGACTGTACTGAACTTTATAGCTATTCCTGAACCCTAAATCTAACCTTAAAACTCCCACCCATTACCTGACCTTAACCATAGCACTCCCTCTGTTCCTCACCCTAAAAGACCATGGTACATGCTGAAAGTTTTGTTATTGGAATTATTTGGTTTCACTATGCTAATGCTGCAGGTCAGTTAATGTAGTGAAAACAAGAGACTATCAATGTCACATATATTTATTTATGAAGGTGTGGATATGAAATACACATTGGTGATGCTTTTTATTGTTGTACTTTTATCATTCATGTATATTTATTATTAAAAAAATGTAAGGTAAACAATTGATCCTGCAGTCAGCATAAGCACCAAATTAGCGCTTATTTCTCTAACGTCGAGTTGAAATAGTTTAGCATGACATATGTACATTTTTGTTGTTTTTACCAAACAGAATTCTTACATAATGTCGGCTAAATAGCTAAGGAAATTGTGGAGTCACTGATAGATTTTATTTTCCTGAACTCAAATATGTCTGCAGATGGTGGTTGCAGTCATGAAATTAAAAGATGCTTGCCTTTTTAAGGGAAACTATGGCAAATCTGGGTAAGAGTTTAAACAACAAATGCATCACATTGTCTGAGAAGGAGCATACAGTCTGGTATTGCCAGTAATAACTTATAAATGTTTGAGATGACTTATAAATAAGGCTATACGATTGATGCTTTTGAACTGTTGCATTGTAGAAAACCTTTCATAATTCAGTGGACTATGTTAAGATCAAATCAATCAATACTTCAAGAAATAAACCCAAACTGTTAACCTGAAGGTCTGACAACAAAATGAACATACAAATCTTTAGCTACATAACAAGAAGACAGGATTCACTGCAGAAGATAGTAATGCTAGGAAAGATAAATAAAACAAACAATGAGGGGAAGGCAGTGCTGGGAAAGATCAAAACCAAGCAAGAAGGAGGGAGGCACAGGATAAGATGAATAGACAAGATCATGGAAGTAATGAATATACAGTTTTTTTCTCAATTTTTTTTTTAAATACATTTGAATGAATTCCATAGTATTTATACATAACATCTTAAATAACTATGTACACTATTTACATTACTCTGATAGTATAACAGATCTTAATGTATACAGTTACTTTATAAGTATGTCCACTCCATTATCAGAGTGTCTGATCAATTATCATATAGTGTCAATCAACGATACGACTTTTCCCCAAGGGTTGTTGATAAATGGCTTTGGATAAATTATTAGTTCTTTAATTTTAATTTCCAATAATGCTGTGGTCTTCAGTAGGCTGTAGAAATCTTCCAAAGTTGGTATTGTGTTTGTATTCCATCTTCTTGTTATACACTTCCTTGAAATTGCAAGTATAGTCCATACTCAATACATGTTTGACCTATTCAAATGAGGACCTTCGTTCACATTTAATAATACAAGAGCTTTAGTTAAATAAAATGATTCATTTAATATATCTTGTAGGAAGTTATTAATACCATTCCAAAATGACTTAATTTTAACACAATCAAAGAAAATGGGGTTCCAATCTGCATTGTGTACTTGCTCACATCTCCAACATATTCATTTTATGGAAGAACTAATTTTACTGATTCTGTCTGGGGTTAAGAATGTTCTGTGCAGGCATTTCCCATTAAAAACTTTCTAGTATTGTGTAAAGAATATATATTTTATTGATAATAAGATATTTGTTTTAATATCTTCAGTTAACTGTATTGAGTGTCCTTTTGTTATATATTTCCAATATGAGGTTTTGGGTGTTGTTTTATAGTTTATCAGTATTTTGTAAAATTTTGAAATACTGTTTCCCATGTCAAAGTCATTATATGTGATTTCATATATGTATTTCATAAATTTAGGTATTTCTTTAAATTAAGAATTGTTAATTATTCTACTTAAATCTTGCAAATATGACATAATACTCTGTAAAGTTAGCCAGTCCTGTTGTGGAATTTTGTAAGTTGTTTGTATTACTTGCATATCTAAAACTTTTAGTTCTTTGATACATTGGAGCCAACAAACAAATCATTTCTCTTCCCAGGAATTAATAATTTCTATATATATTTTATGTGAAAAGATATTTATGACTATGTGGTGGTGTTAAAAGATGAAACCAGATTTTTAAATCTATATTTGCATTAATAATTTTCCTAAGTGAGTCAATGTAATAATTAATTATAAGAGTTTTAGTGGGTTTAGTAATGTTATATTGCATACTAATATATAAAACGTGCCATGACAAATTGTTTTTATCTATTTGACACTTTTTGTAAATCAAATTCATTTGTTGATATTGCAGTTAGTAATTCTTTTCAATTTGCAGAGCAATTTGGACTTATCCAATTTGAGATTTTTTAGATATTGATGCTTTTATATATGTTTCTATATCAGGAAAGTTTAATCCTCCCTGCTTCTATGGTCTGATATAATGTATTAAAGCTATTCTATTTATTTTGGGAAACCATAAACATTTTATTAGGCATGAATTTATTTCTTTAAGTATATTCCTTTCTGGTAACAGTTGTATTGCCAAGGCTATATATAGGATATTGGGCAGTAAAGCCATTTTTATTAACTGTAGTCTATCTTCAAATGTTAATATTATTTTGTTCCATTTTTCCACAGAGATTTTAATTATATTGATGATATTATTGTAGTTTTTGAGACTAATTCATTATTATCCTTGCATAACTCACTTCCTAGGTATTTTAAGGTAGATGCTTGTTTCCCTATGTTGTGATCCCCCTTAGTCTGCAGTTCTTTTTTTTTATTTAAAAATAAAAATTTTGATTTTGATTTATTGAAATGGAGTCCTGAAGTCATGTGAAATTTGTCAATTAATATATTTCATTCTTCTAATGTCTCTTTTGTATTAGATAATGTTAGTAATATGCCATCAGCAAATAGCATTACTTTAGAATTGCATTGTTCATAAACATCTATTCCTTTGATTTTTATAGTGTTACAAATTGAATCTGCCAATTCTTCATTAGCCAGAGCAAATAGAATCAGTGACACGGGACATCGTTGTTTAGTGCCATTTGTTATATGTATAGATTAAGAGGAAAAAGGACCTAACTTGACATACGCTAAACTATTTGTATATATATATATATATATATATATATATATATATATATATATATATATATATATATTCTTTAGGAGATGAACAAATGATGCCGGAAATTCAAATAGCATTAAGATTTTGAATAAATAGTCCCAATTTAGGGAATCAAAGGCTTTCTCTATATCTAAACCAATTATGAGTGTTTATTTTCTTTATTAACATAATCTATAAGAGAAATTATCCTTTTAATATTGTCGTGTGTGTCTATGATATATAAATCCAGTTTGATCGTTATTTATTGTTTTGGATAGTGATATTTTCATTCTGTTAGTTAATATTGTCATACATATCTTATAGTCATTATTTAATAATTATATAGGTCTATATGAGGTACAGAGGTTTGGGGATTTGTTTTCCTTTAGGATTGGTGTGATTAAGCAATATTTCCAAGAGGATGATATTAAAGCTTGTGACTGAATTTCTAAAAGAGTTTTATGGAAGAGGGATAGTATCTTTGAAGAAAAAAGTTTATATATTTCCGTAATTATGCCATCTATACCTGGAGCTTTATTATTTTTACCCTCTTTTATTGTATCTGTAATTTCTTTGTAGGATATGGGTGCTTGCAGATATAGTTTTAATTTTTCTGGTATTGTTTTATATTAGAACATTTTTCATCTAGATTTAATTGATTGATATGTATATTTTCTTTTTGAAAATGTTCCATATAATGATTTCTATAGGCATCAAGAATGTCACCTATATCCAAGACATTTTTCCCTTTCTTTTCATGGAAGATAATTTTAATGTTATTAGCTTTTGATTGTATTTTAGTTCTTGTGGATAAATTATCTAGATATTTGGAAGAAGTGGCCAAGGTATTAATTTTTAGTTTTTCTAAAGCTAAACTAGTTTATGTGTTAGAATTGTGTTGTATTTATTGTTTAATACTTCTACTTTCTTTTTCATCTGCAAATGATTTTGATTGTTTTCAGCTTTTACTGACAAAAGTTTGGATTGTAGATCTAATAATTCAGAATCCCATTCTCTGATTTTTTTATACCAAGTTAGTATATATATATATATATATATATATATATATATATATATATATATATATATATATATAAGCTTTTTATTTATCTCTGTGGTGTAATTAATATCTAAGAATAACTGTAATTTAGATAATAACCAGGGTTTGAACACTTTAATTTTAGTTATATATGCTGGAATTCTGGAGTTAAAGATTAATGGTTTGTACCAATTTTGAAGTTTTAGTATCAATGAATTGTGGTCTGAAAAGGGGCAGGGAATGGTTGAGAAATTTATGATTTTAGAGTATAAGTCATGGGCAGCAAATATTTCATCTATTCTAGTTTGGGTACCAAATCTGTGATCTTGATGGGAAAACAACAAAGATTTATCTTCTTTAAATTTGAAAGTATCTACAAGATGAAATGATTCTACCCACTTGTTTAAAGCTTTTGATATAGCAGATGTATGCAGCGGTCTTTTATTTGTAGTTTCAGAAATATCAAATATACAGTTAAAACCTCCTCCTAATATTAAGTTGCCTTTATAGTTATTGGAAATGAAATCCACGTGTTTTTTTAACAGTTCCTGTTCCAATGCCTGGGCACCAGTATAGATTGGCTAGGGTCCATATTCTGTTATTATATTTAACTAATACTAATGCCATAAGCCCTTCTTTATCTTCATACTTATAAATGATTTCTGGGTTAATCACATTTGTTTTCCATAAAATTGTTGCCCCTTTTGTCTTTGTCTTATAAGTGGATCGTGCCAATATCATATATTCCTTAGGATTCCATTTGTAATTGTCATTTGATTTGAAATGAGTTTCTTGAAGGAAGACAATTTGTGCTTTGTTCAGTTATAAATATTTCAGTAGGTTTGATCTCTTGCTAGGATTGTTTAAGCCATTGGTATTTAATGATAATAAAGTTAAATCCATCTTAGGTTATTTAGACTATGTATTTTCTGTTTATTGTGACTATTAAACATTTTCCTCTGATAACTGTAAAGTATATGTTTGAGCTTTAAAGGAAATTATCAGTTTTATACTCTGAGTGTTTACCAGTAAAGTAATATTTTGGTCAGGCATACTAGAAATGTTTTTGTGAAATAACTTTAAATTAAAAAATGTTAACAAAACTTAGATCTGCACTGGCCATGGAATGAACATCATTCCTAATCTGATAGATAAACCTAAGCCCATCAGGTTATCACTCATACCTTGACAATCCAGAACATCTGAGCTCTATAAATTGAATTATCATATGGAGAATATTTGTAATAGGAATAAGCAATATTTATATTATTTTGAACAGACATAGTACTATTGTAGATTAGACAGAATTCTAATACAATATAAATGTCTACTTATTGTATAAGCAATTAATATTTACATGAAAGATAGATGACAAGCAATTTAATCATAGTAAAGTAGGATGTATCATATATAAAACCTAAGTAAAAGATTATAGCACAGTTATTTAACATATTCACCCTTATTGATGAAGTCTTTCAAAAAGTATTACTTAATATAAATAGATGGTTATAATATTTAAACCTAATGCTTATAATACAATGTATTTTACTGGCTATATCAGAAGTTATATTTCATTGTTTGCTAACATTTAAGTAATCACTTTGTTTGTTGCTAACTTACTTAAAGTATCATGTTTGTTTTACGTGAACATTGACGAAAGTTAGTGCATATTAATTATTAGTGCATCCCTCTTCCCCCATTTCCTACTCATAAGGATTTTCATATCTGTCATTTCTTATTATAAAATGAGTGAAATTATAGGTTAAAAACAGAAAATTCACTCATTGTGATTAATGATTACAAGTTCCCTTTCCATATTCATAAATGGCCATTTTATGGCATATACTGAAAATTTTTAAATTTAAATGGCAACATTCTATTTTTGTATAATCAATAAAGGTTAAACTGAGTGATTATTATCAATTTAATACTATTTGTTCAGAATGTGATTGTTACATCTGTGATATTCCTAGTTCAGGCTTCTATTGTTTCCCTTGAACAACTTTGTCAGTTTGATGTCATGTATAAAAAAGAAGCTATGTCTTACTGTAACATTCCATCTGTGTTGTTCATCTTCTTTCATTCATCACTGATGGGGTTCAGTTCTGAGCCCTCAGAACCAAGTTGGGCTTTTCACCAAGATTGCGCCAGCCAAAAACTCTCAAGCTAAGCTTCTACCCAGAATGCCCTACTCCCTATTACCTCAAATCGAGTTTTCTAGGAATAGAGAAGTAAAGCTGAGGCCACTTCTGTACAAATAACCTAGGACACCACATGGACCCAAAGAATCCCCCACGAGCCTTTGAAGAGGGAAGGAGGGTGGGAAGTGATGAATGGAAGAAGACGAACAACACAGATGGAACGTTATGGTAAGACATAACTTCTTTAGCTGATGTTAGTCTTCTTTCCATTCATCACTGATGGGACAGAATCCCAAGCTACCTTGAGGTCCATGGGCGGCCCTTATGGAAGAACATTCCTAAGTACCATTGAGCCAAAGGCAGCTCTCCCTCTGGAGACCTAGCCCAATTTGTAATGATTGATAAAGGTATGAGACTTAGCCCAAGTGGCTGCTGTGCAGATGTCATCCATGGAAGCTCTGGAGTGGAAAGCTACAGATGTTGCCATAGATCTAGTGGAGTGAGCTTTAACTTTTGGCATAGGTTCTTTTATGAGGGAATAGATGAAACATATGGAGTTCCTTAGCCATTTTGATAATGTAAGCTTCGAAACAGCATTTCCCATTCTAGACCCAGAAAAGGAGATGAAAAGCTTTTCAGACTTATGGATAGTTCTGGTCCTGTCTGGGTAACACCTCAGTTGCCTATGTACATCCAAGGAATGTAGGCAGTACTCTTCTTTATTGGAAAAATTCAGAAAGAACACTGGTAGGTCAATGTTCTGGTTAATGAAAAATTCAGAAACAACTTTAGGAAGAAAGGATGGGTACGTCCAAAGAAATACTCTGTCTTTATGGAAGACCAGGTAGGGCCTCTTGATATACAATGCCTGCAGCTCCGAGACCCGTCTGGCTGACATGATGGCTGTTAAGTATAAAGATTTCCAGGACAAGAACTTTGGGTCACACTTTGCTGCATGATCAAAGAGTTTTTGAGACAAAGACTGAAGGACTAAAGTGAGGTTCCATGGTTCCACAGGCTGTCTGACAGGAGGCCTGATATGAGAGGTTCCCTTGAGAAATGCTTTGCATAGACATAAAAATATGAGAGGGGTGCCATCTATACCATTCTGGAAATTAGAAATCACCACCAAGTGTACTCGTACAGTAGAGTCAGAGGCTCCATTGTCAAAAAACTTAGCCAAGTATTGCAGCACCTGAGTCACTGGAGCTGAATACTGGTCTAGCATATTATTCTTAGACCAGATGGAGAACATTTTCTATTTATCCTGATATAGTCTTTTTGTGTATGGTTTATGAGAGGCCAGAACAATGTCTTGAACAGGTGAGATAAGATTAGCTTGCCTGGCGACTAACGGAAGTGGAGAAACCAAGCCGTTAGCTTGAGACTGGACAGATTCGGGTGGCTCAACCCTTGGGGATGAGTAATCAGATCTGGAAGAGGGTCCAGAATCCATGGCAGGTATACTAGGTGAGGCCAAAGAAAGGGGAACAAAACTTGTTGAGACCAGAATGGAGCTATGAGGATCATCTTGCATCTCAACCAAAGAGCTTTCTTTAGAAATTGTGGAATCAGGGGAATGGGAGGATAAGTGTAAAGAACTCCCCTGGACCAATTGTGGATTAGACCATCCCTTGACGACTCGCCCTCTGGGGGAAACATGGCAAAATAGCTGCTGCACTTGTTGTTTGATGGGGAGGTGAAAAGATTGCAGCAAGGCTGGCCCCAGTGACTGAAGATTTCTGTCACCACCTCAGGATTGAGGGACCACTCGTGAGGAAGTTGGATGCATCTGCTCAGTTTGTCCATAATTACGCTGGAGCTCCCTGGAATATGCATTGCTATCAGAAAGCAGTTGGAAGCTATCGCCCACTGCCAAATTCTCATGGCCTCTCGACACAGGGGGTAGTACTGGGCTCCTCCTTGCTTGTTGATATACCAGACCACTGACATGTTGTCTGACTGAACTGCAGTTGTCCCAGAAGGGAGAACTGATTGAAAAGCCTGCAAGCCTAACAGCTCTCAGTTCCAGGACGTTGATAGGCAGGTGAGTCTCTGAGGTGGACCATGTGCCATGGACTGTCTTTCCCTGGAAATGGCCTTCCCACCCAATCAGGGAAGCATCCATGGTCACAATGGCCCTGGGCTGAAGGGATTGAAATGGGCAACTCCAAAGCTCTGTGTCTAACCTCATCCACCAAAGGAGATCCTGCTTGCAGGAGTTGGTTATTTGAATCTGGTAACTGAAGGGGTGGTAGTTCAGGAACCACTTACAATGAAGGAACCATTGTAGGGTTCGCATGTGTAGCTTCGCTAGGGGCAGTATTGGAATTGAAGCTGCCATGGAGAACCTCTCTTGCTGAAACTTTTGTTTCACAGGTATCACTCAGAGCTGGAGCCTCAATCACTGGAGTCTGTGATTTGGAAGTGACACTAGAAAGTACCAGGTATTAAACACTGCTCCAATTAATTTTATTTGTTGTGTAGGAGTAAGGTTTGATTTCTCCCAATATATTGTTATTCACAAAATTTTTGCCAGAGAGAGTGTGTAATGCAGTGCTGTTACCAGAAGATGCTCAGTGGGGTGGTGAGGAGCCAGTCGTCCAAATAGGAAACACCTGGAATCATTGTAGTCTCAAGTGAGCTGTGACCACTGCCATGCACTTTGTGAACACTCTGGGGGCTGTAGAGAGACCAAATGGCAGGGCACAACATTGAAAATGACTGGTCCCCAGCCAGAAGTGAAGCAGACTCCTGGAGCATTTGTTCATTTTGATGTGGTAATATGCATCCCGGAGATCTATCGAGCACATGCAATTGCCTTCCCTTAAAAAAGGGGGAATGGACTGAACCATGACCATCTGGAATTTGGTTTGGATGACAGACTTGTTTAAGCTGCTGAGATCCAAAATGGGTCTCCAGTCCCCTGTCTTTTTTGGCACCAAAAAGAATCTTGAGTAGAATCTGGATCCATATTGGTCTGATGGGACTGGTTGGATGATTCTTTTTTGAGACAGCTTTATAATCTCTGAAGCTGCTTCTTCCGTTTGACTGGGTGGAACATAGGTTCATAGGTTCATATGTAGGTACTAGGCTATTGGCCCTAGGGCCTATATAAGCCTAGCCAAAGGTACCCTGGCTTTAGCCACCCAAGAAAATTATTTTCCTGTGCCACTGTCGAGCAGAGCCACAGAAGTGATCCCTGGGGTGAATTTCCTATTTTCCATCCAATCATCAAGATTTTTCTTGAAGAGCGCTAATGAGGTGCTCTGTTTGATATAGATAGGTAGTTTGTTCCAGAGTATGGGAAGTCTCTGGGACAGGAATCTATCCCTCCAGCATGTTCTGTTTATTGTGGTGACAAGGTTTAGGTCCCTAGACCGTGTAGCTTATAGGGATTGGAATTTCTTTAAGTGGAGCATGTCTAAAAGCTCTGGGTTTGACATAGCTTTGTGTGTTAGGCAGAGATCGCCTCTGAGTAGGCGATATGCAAAGGAGTAAAGCTGCAGTTTTTTGAGACGGTCTGCATAGGGCATCTGTTTGAGGCTGGTAATCCTCTTTTTGAGGTATTTCTGTGGCCTTTCCAGTTGTTGTAGATGTCTTGTGAGGCACATACCAAAAGGGGCATTGTACTCTATAATGGGTCTAATGAGTGACGAGTAGAGGGGAACAATGACCTCTTTTTTCCTGGATGAGAAACCTTTGGTGATGAGGTGTGTCACGTAGAAGGATTTCCTGACTACTGTGGCGATGTGATTATCAAAAGCGAGACTACTGTCCACCTGTGTCCCAAGGTCTCTTATCACACTTTCAGTGTTAATTAGACTACCACCTATGTGGTAGTTCATGGGTACTAAGTTTTTACCAAAAGGCATGACAATGCACTTTTTGGCATTGAGCTTGAGGCCATGGCTTTGACACCAGGAATCTGTCTCAGTGAGGCCCCTTTGTAGGATGTCCACATCTTTTGGAGTTTTGATTATGGCTCCTAGTTTGCAGTCATCTGTGAACTTCGTTAGCCAAAGACCTTCTGTGTTGGCCTATACTTCAGAGAAGTAGATACCAAACAGGAGAGGACCCAGGACTGAAACCTGTGGTACTCCACTTGTCACGGGTCTGAAGTTGGATTTGGAATCTACTACTTTCACAGTGTGGGTTCTGTCAGTGAGCCAGTTGGCAACCCATCTTGTGACATAGGGATTTATACATAGTTTAGTGAGTTTATCTATAATTCCAGAGTGGGGGATGGTGTTGAAAGCCTTGGCGATATCCAGATAGGCTGTGTGAACCACCTTACCCTCATCTATGGCTTTGGTGACTGCTTCAAAGAAGTCTATCAGGTTTAGGAGACATGATCTGCCTTTTACAAACCCAAACTGGGTGGAATCCTGAGTTTGGAGATTACCAATGTCATTGTTTATAAGTTCCATGATGATACGTTCCATAGCCTTGCAGACCAGGCTTGTTAGGCTAATGGGGCGGTAGTTTCTGGGTTCTGTGGTGGCTCCCCCTTTGTGGAGGGGGATAACTGTTGCTGTGCGCCATTCAGTGGGCACATAGCCTGAGGTGAGGCTATGATTGAACATGGTACTTAGGTGGGGTGAAAGTTCATTCTGTAGTTCATGTAGAACACAGCCTGGGATGTCGTCAAGTCCCATGGACGCTGTGTTCTTGGCTTTGGATAGTGTGTTTCTTACCTGTGCAGCCGTGATTATGGGAACTTTGCATTTTTCTGGTATAGAAATGGGCCTTTTAGGGGATGACGGGGGGGTAAAGTCAGCGCTGAACCTATCTGCCAGGATGTTGGCAATATCAGTTGGTTCAGTATAGTTAGCACCATTGTGATGTAACTCAGAGCAGATCTGAGTGTTGCCATTGAGATTCTTGACATAGCTGTAGAATGCTTTGTGGTTGTCTTTAGAGTCAGTGGTGATTTTGTTTTCATAACTAGCTTTGGAGGATTTTATGAGGGATCTCAACTTCTTACTGAGGCTGACCAGGGAGTTTCTCCAATCATGGGATTTTACTCTTTTTTGCAACAGTTTCTTTCTTCTGTTGTAGAGTTTGTTTATGGCAGGGGACCACCAGATTGGCTTCCTTTTTTTGGAGGATAGCATCTTGGTTCTGTTAGGGATTGCACGATCCATGCACTCATGTAAGTGCTTATAAAGTGCATTTGTGTAGGATTCAGCAGTTATACCTCTATCGTCCATCAGCATGGGTGTCATGAAGTTTGCCACTTCTGTCTTAAGAAGCGTGAAGTTAGCTCTGGAGAAATTTGTTACTGTGGTTTCCTAATGGGGGGTAGGGGAGGGATGTTGATGTCTAGGGTTATTAGCTTGTGGTCGGATCTGACCAACGAGGAATTGACCTCTGGTGTGGAGTACCGGTTGCCCATGTTGGTAATAACCAGGTCTAAGATATTGCTGCCCTTGGTGGGGGTGTGGATAAGTTGATCCATGGCATTGGAATTTATGAATTCCAGAAAACGTTGAGCACAAGAGTTGGTACATGAGTAGTTTTCCCAGTTAATGGTAGAGTAATTGAAATCACCCATTATTAGGGTGTTAGGTTGTACCATAATATTTTCCAGTGTATTAAGAAATGAGGAGTGGGAATCCTGGGGCATGGTGGGGGATCTGTAGCAAGCTACAATATGAATTGCAGTCTTGCCCAGAGTTTGTTGCACTTGGATAATCTCTGATGCATTATGCTGAGCAACTAGCCTGGAGGTGTGGATATCCTTAATGAATATGGACACGCCTCCACGTTTAGTGTTTTGGTCCAGGTTAGGTGGCTGAAAGGTGTGGTATGAATTATAACCTGATAATGCAAGGGTACTCTCTGGAGCCTTGAACTAGGTCTCTGTCACTGCATAGATGTCTATGTTCTCCATTTTAAGGAGTGCCTCGAGTGAGTGCATTTTGAGGTTTAGACTTCTAGCATTGAGTAGCAATACCCTCAGATTCTTCTTGCCTGTACCTGTTAGGGTGGTGAATTTGTCATTTGAACCTTGCCTAAAAAAGGCACTATAGGGGTGGCTAGAGCCTTAGCCAGTATCCAGAATCTCAGGGGCAACAGGTGCAGGCCATCTCTGGCAAAGCATCGTGGTTTGTCGATCATGTCATCCCAGGCAGACAGATACTGGATCCCCTTAGAATGACACCAGAAGCTTAGCCAATTGTTGAAGTCATTCATTTTGTCCTTGTACTGTGGTATCATTCTGGGTGATGGCAAGATGCTACTCAGGGCTAGGGTCATACCTGCCTGGGCTACAAGATCAGACAGCTCCTCCATGTCCCTTTTCATA
Organism: Protopterus annectens; assembly: GCF_019279795.1. Classification (NCBI taxonomy): domain Eukaryota; kingdom Metazoa; phylum Chordata; order Ceratodontiformes; family Protopteridae; genus Protopterus; species Protopterus annectens. The sequence continues at coordinate 359,479,197 of NC_056737.1, read as the reverse complement.
TAGTCCAAGGAGGGACGTCTCAGGTCATTCACACCAACATGGACAATGCCAGAGTCGTATTTGTACTTATTGTGGAGTAACCTGAGTGCATGCATTATGTGGTGGATCCTGGCACCCGACAGGCAGCTGACAATAACGGGAAGCTTTTTTGGAAGATTTGGTTGACAAGAAAGGGAAATGGTGTAACTTCTGGTGATTATACTCTGCACCCAATTTTTTGCGTCTTTCAGCTTTAACCGGTTAGGGGTCGCCACAGCAGAACTCCGGTCCGCTAATGATTGGCAGTAGAGTTTTACGTGCTGGCTTGCTGGGCCTAACGCACAACCTTCAATGAAGGAATGCCCATTCATGCATGTCGCCACACAGAAGATGCTCTAACTGAGAATCAAACGGGCAACATCTAACTGTGAGGTGACAACGCTACCACAGCAACACCACCGCAGTATACTCTGCACCCAATGATCGGTGGTAATAGATTGCCAGGCAGCTTGGTGCAGAGAAAAACAACCCCTAACTGCTTACAGAAGTAAGCAATCGAGCTGCTCCTCAGGAGCGCTGGTAAGGCTTCCAGAGAAGGAGTCCCTGGAGCTTTGGTTATGAGGACCCCCTCTGTCTCTGTAGGGGCACCTTCTGGAATTGTTACCTCCTCTGCCCCTGGAAGTATCATCACCACGTGCGGCATGGAAAGGACCCTGAGATTTTTTGTGCCATATTTTCCCATTCCTCTGATTCCTGGAGAAGATACTTTGAGGATTGGAAAATCATAGGCCTATAGCAGACACAGTCTTGCCATCTTGCTCGCACCTGGCTAGTGTGTCCTTCACTTTAGAGCCAAAAAGGATGATGCTTCGATGGAAGCATTCAAATAGGAAGACTTGAAGGGGTCCATGAGGTCATAAATGTGCATCCAGGCATGACGCCTTATGACAATCCCCGAACCTGCTGATTTAGCCACCCCTTCAGTCGTATTTGATAGCAACCTCATGGATGAGTTTGAGATTGATTCCAGGGTTGCGAGCTGTGAGGCCACTTTGTCCCTGACCTTGTCAGACAGCTGTCCTGTGAGTTTCCCAGAGAGTTTGGAGATCAATTCCCTCTGTAGCCTCGTAAAATGTGCCAAATAGTTCAGTAACCATATAGCAAAGGTCCCTGATGCAAAAACTCACTTCCCAAGTCTGTCCCCACCCGGAACTCCCTGTTGGGTGGGTGGACAGTGGGACTTTCCTCAGCCAAGTCCTTTTTCATGGCCTGCCACCACCATAATGTCGACTGGTAACCCTCTGGACCAATGTGGATTCTCCTCGGGAGGGGAAAAAATTTTGTCAGATCTCTGAGGGATCGTCTCAATGGAATCAGGGTTTTTCCAAGCATGCCACATGATGAGTTGGACAAGCTCATCAGCAAGCGGGGTCACCCAAGAGGTAGAAGGCTGGGCAAGGAAAGCCTGCAGGAACATGGACTCCTCAGATGAAGTGTTGGAGGGCTTCCAGTCACCTTTCTGTTTTAGCATTTCCGGGATGTCTCTGAAAGAGACATCATCAGGAGGTGACCGTGGGGACCCTTCACCATCATCCTAATCCATGTCTTCCATTAAAGACTCCTCGGGTGAGTCCATGTGCTTCCTCTTCCATGTCCTCTTTTGAGGGGACTCCTCAGTGGGGGTGTCTAAGGAGGACTCGGAAGAACAGGTACCTTGAGCAGGGGTGTCCTTCAGTTTCTCTGCCCGGTGCCCTGGGGTTGGTCTGTGGCAGCTATAGCTCAGGAGGTGAAAACTGGGGTTCCAATGTCAAAGGAGTGCTTCCAGAAGCAAGAGCCCTCTCCATTACTTGGAAAGCAGGTCCACCTGAAGAGGGATGGGAGCCCCAAACCAAAAAAGACCACCTCGGGACCGGGATCACACCCCGCTCTGACGATCCTGCCCCCATGGATGGAGCCTCAAGCAGGATCAGTGCGGATATGGCTATCGACACCTAGGACAGAACTGAAGACAAACATGGATCCATGCCCAGAGCTGAGGCATCTGCCCCCAATCCCTAGATTGAGGAAGGACCAGTTCCACAGGAACTGAAGACCAAAGGGGCAAACCTGGAGCCTGATTGAGGTCCACTATAGGTATCAAGGTGATGGGTTCTGAGATGGTCTTGGAGCAGAAAGTTTCAGAACCGAAATGGCCAAAGGAGAAATGTAGAAAGGAATCTGTGGAGAAACCAAACCAAGTCCTGCAGGCAGATAGGTCTTAGAAAGTGTGGGTATCCCCCTGGCTGCCAACAGCTGGTCCACAAGATGCAACACATTCTGTTCTGACAGGCTCCTGGTGGATCTAGTGGTTACTCCAGACATGGAGTCAGGTTGGTCAATGAACAGGTAATACATCTGCCCCAGGACTGGATCTATGGAAGGGGAGTATCGGGTCCATGGTGCAAGGTCTGCCAGCACTGAAGTCTCATGTTTTGAGACCAGGATTAATGGAGTTGAATCCAACTTGGTAGAAAAAAACACTTGGCACTGAAGTGGCACTCGGAGCCACAGTGGTAGGTTCCAAAATCGTAACTGATGAAGTTATCAAAGGAGTGCCCTGAGCCATAATGGCCACAGGTGCTGAAGTTGTAGGCATAATGAGGTCTATCATTGGTGCTGGAGGCAGGATCGGTGCCGAACCTGGTACCAGTATCTTAGGTTCTGAGATACTCAGAGCCAACAATCAAAGAGCCATAGAGGCAGATCTATGCTCTGAGAACAACTTGAGGGCCTTTGATTTCACAGGCTTACCCTGATCACCCGATGGTGAGGAGGGAACCAAGTGGGACCTCTTTTTGTCTTTTGTAGGAGGGGTTGAGACCTCCATCGCATAAATGGCCTCTGAAAAGGGAGACTTAAGTAACTGTTTCAGTATCAGTTTATTTTTACGCTCATTAAGAGGGCATTGACTGAAACTCTGACAAATATCACAAGGAGGTTGCACCGAAAGGTGGGGCACCCCCAAACAGTATACACAACCATTATGAAAATCACTATTAGGTAACTTGCCATTACATGAAGCACAATGCTTGAACCTTGAAATACCTTTCTTATCTGACATCTTGACAGAGAAACACTACAGGCAAACAGTTCAACCAGTCTATACTAATACGTCAAACACAGTTTAAAAAAGCCACACAGTTGTATCACTATAGTGATATGTATAAGTAAAGCAGAAACACCTTACTGAAAAAACATTAACAGGCTAGAAAAAAAAGGGGAAATACCAGCCATGGTATTGAAGGAATACCACAAGTGTAAGGGGAGAAGGCCATACCAACAATGGTACTTGAAAGTTTGCCAATGGGTAGAGCAGAGAAGAAACATCAAGGTCTGACAGAAGAAAAAAAAACACTAAAGATACTAATTGCTCACTAAAAGAGAGAATATCAATAGTTTTCACACAAAATATCAAATAAAGTTCCACTTAGCTGAAAGCTCGACTAAAACATAACTTTAAGGCTATGCAGCAAATGAGATCTGAGGTAACAGGGAGAAGGGCATTCTGGGTAGAAGCTTAGCTCAAGAGTTTTTGGCTGGCGCGAGCTTGATAAATAGGCCAACTCAGTTCCGAAGGTTCGGAACCGAACCTCATCAGTGATGAATGGAAAGAAGATTAACAACATCAGATCATTAGTTACCTTGGTAACAGCTAAAGTATTATGTATGGCCAGGATGGGTTACAAAACCACAATTCAAGTTAAAGCAATTGCATGACTTGCACATTTACTTATATGAGAAAATCATCATGCTTCCCCTTCATGTTCAGTATAGTGTATGTCATTTATGACAAGTTAAAACAGTAGTTTTATTATACACAAGCGCATGTTATTAAACTGAGTGTCTATTGTAAATTTAATACTATTTGTTCAGAATATGATTGTTACATTCTGTGACATTTCAAGTTCAGGCTTGTATTGTTTCTCTTGAACAACTTTGTCATTTTGATGTCATGTATAAAACATTAGTTACCTTGGTAACCACTTAAGTATTATATATGGTCAAGATGGGTTACAAAAATTGCAATTCAAGTTAAAGCAATTACATGAGTTGTTATGCATTTTTACTTATATAAGAAAATCATCATGCTTCCCCTTGATGTTCAATGTAGCGTATGTCATTTATGACAAGTTAAGACAGCAGTGTTATTATAAATAAACCCGTGTTATTAAATCCTGTCTTTAATATCTAAATTCAGCAGACTGCTTCATCTTATATTTTATGTCTAGATTTGCTAAAATCATACATTACATAACTATTGTGTGTTTTTTTTTTTTTTGGCTGTTGTTTAGTAATTTGAGAGACCACAAGCTGTAATGCTGATTCTTATTATTATTTCCTTCCAAGCATGTTTATACAGTCTATAGACTTTAAATTATGAGGCCCTTCTAGTTTCTTATTTGTTATAAGTATATTTCCATCCTTACAACTGCGGTGGTGGTGCTGTGGTAACGTTGTCGCCTCACAGTAAGATGCTGTCCAGTTCGATTCTCAGCTAGACCGTCTTCTGCGCCGAGACATGTGTGGATGGGAGTACCTTCATTGAAGGTTGTGTGCATCAGGGCTGGCAACTCGGCATGTAAAAATCTATCTGCCAATCATTAGCGGACTGGAGATCCGCTGTGGCGACCCCTGGCCGGGAAAAGCCGAAAGATGCAACAACAACATACATGCATATCAGAACTTCAAGCACGGGCAGCAATGCCCATCCAGTTTTGCCAGAATACAATTCGCTACTTCATGTGGTGTGTTTCCAGGCTGTTCTTAAAATATCCAAACCAATATTTGTCCTGTTCCATTTTACCAGCCTGTTTCATGCAGTGGCCACTCTGCTAGTGAACCACTCAACACACCTTCCATTCCCACACATATTTCCACGAAGGAAATCTGATGACTCTCATGGCAACCCAAATACCCCTAGAATCAGCTGTCCTCATATGCCCAACATGTCACCTCCCAGACCACTGCAAAGGGTACTGCACAAGCCCAAGTGCTCTTAGACTTTCACAACAACTCAGACTTCCACTCTCATGTAAGTCCTTAATGTGTTTGGACCAAAATATATTTTAAATATAAAATTGCACTTATTATTTTTTTTTTATCAAGAATCAACTTAATGAGCTAAGCGTTTGAGAATAATTATTGGACTCTTTGAACATTCTGAATAAATCTTTACTGTTTCTCAGTTGTTTAAGAAACCATCCTTTTTTAATCAGTTGATACTTTGAGAGCTGTAGTTGTAAGAGTTATTTGTTGGACAGCTATCTTGGAATCAGTTTTTGTTTCTTCTTTCTAGCATCAGTCTAAGGATTTGTTTCTTTTATTATTTTAAGAGTAGGGGCCATCCATTCCATTTCTTCTGGGATAGACACTATTGTTGTTGTTTCTGATGAATATAGTAGCTTCTTCTAAGTCATTAAGGGTTCTCATCTCATTGGAAAAAAGCATTTTTATCTTGGCTGAAAAGGCCAGCTGTGCTTTAATGTTTTGTTAAAACAGTTTTATTACTGGACAGACTGTTTTCCTTTGTTCTAGTATTCTGGAAGAATAATCATTGTCAGACCTTATCAGGCTTTGATTGTATTTTAAGGGTGATTACCACAAGTAGATTTTAATAATAGTTCCTTGTCCAGAAATGAAAGAAATTTTATAACTATGGATCTAGGTGGAGTATTTGTTTGAGTTAGAAGCAGGTTTCCTCAGTGCTCTATGCACCCTTTCAATTTCAAATGAAAGTCCCTCTTTCATGTCTAAAAATTCAGGAATCCAGCTTGTTAAGAATGAAACAATGTCTTCTCCTTCAGTGTTTTCAGGCAGACCAAAGATCCTTATGTTGTTTCTCCTTTCCCTGTTTTCTAAGTCATCTATTTTGTTAAGCAGCCATGTATTCTGTTTGAGCATAAATTATTTTTGGAGTTCTTCCTCTTTGAGTCTCCCTTCAATGCCATTTAGAGAAGTCTCTATATTTGTTATTTTTGTATGGTGTTGCTGTAACAGTTCCTTAAAAGTATCAGTCTGTTTTTGAGAATTTAATTTGCGGTTTTCTAAGTCATTTTTAAAGCCATCCATTTGCAAAGATAGTTCCTATAAGGTAGATGTCATCAATTGCAGTTCTTTTTTCAAAGCAGCATCTGGATGAGAATTCCTTGAGTTGTTTATATTCAGTGACTCAATATATCTCCAAGTTACTTGACAGGAAAATTTTTGTATATCTCCACCAAAATTGATATTTATGTAGTTTAGTAGTTTATCTATAGATTTCTGGCATTTTAAACTTGAAAATAATAAAATGCTCCTATATTATTATATTAGTTTATGGAATTCTCCTAATTCACTGCTCTCAGTTGGCCATCTAGGCTCTGCCCCCCCCCCATGAATATAAATTGTAAAGAGCTTAAAAATACAGCCGCTCAATGATATAACTGATAAGTCTTTGAAACCATGAAGACTTGAACTCAACTAATTGCCTAAAAAAGAGCAACAATACATTTGTGGGATACTATTATATAAAATTAAAATGAAATCAAATTTTATTTACAACCAAGATAAATAAAATGTAGATACAGTGGCCCAGTGGAACTTTTTCATCTACCTCCTAAGATGCTGTAAAATACATATTTTTGTCCATTGCACATCTGGAATCAATCCAGATTATAAGTATAATATTAAAATCTATATTTTATAATAAGACATTAATTAGCTATAAAAAATTCAAACCGATTTTTTGGAATGGACTTGGTTGCTATGGCTGTGTAGCTCCCTTAAGCTTCAAATAATCTAAGTGCTGTGGATTTATGCGACTTTATGTAACTTCATCAGGTATAACCCCCCTCTGTGCTCTGGTTTTCCATTCACCCAAAATGGCTTTTACAAATGCCCTGGAGCAGTGTACCTGATGCTTGACAGATTGAGTACCTACATTTTGTCTGCATATACATGCCCTCCTATCTGTGTGTGATGAAGTTCTACCCAGCTTCTCCTTTTATACAGCATCTTTGTGTGATTTTTAGTTTGCATTGGAGAGTCTAACATGGAGACAACTGTACTTGGCCACATGCTTCCTACATCTCATTCCCGAACAGACGTAATCAGGGGGAAGCTTCATAATCAACTCTTTTCTATGTCAGATTACCTCGTTAATAGTCTGAGGTTTGTCTGTCTATTTCAACATAGCTAACCTGGGTGCAAATTAAATAGATTTTGTGTACAAATTCCAAAAAGTGTAGTCACTTAAAGGCTGTCCTTTAGAAGTGCTACCTCAAATCCTGCTGTGCTTCAATTACTTCTTCTGGACTTTTCCCCCACAATTATTCAGTAGTATATACATATTTTTAAATGCTGGGTCAATCTTTGCCAAGTGGCTTGGATTTTATAACAGGCTGCAACATGTACTCTGAGGTTCATCTGCTTCTTTGTGTGTTTTCACAGACCAGAGCACATTTCATCTGCAGATCTGTGGTGAAGCATTTATGATGAATACATTGTTTTCTTTTTGGTCTACTCATGTTAACATTACGCATCCTGTTTTGTGATGTTCATAGTTTTATCCAAAATTCTGACATGTTAGATTGAAGATAACTTTGGAAGGGCTTACAAACTAGAATATGCAAACACACACAATGATAAATATTTAATAAGGTAGTTAATAGCTAAAGTTAAAATATTTTACTAAGTGAAACATCCTGGGGGAATAATATTCCTTTTTCTTTGCTCAGTATCATTTATAGTGTTCTGTTTACAAGATGTTTACATTCATTTCTTTGCCCCATTCCTAACCATTAGTAAGATGCAGTCAGAAAGAATATTTTTAATGCAGTTAAACATGTCTGGAAAATTTCTGCTCAAGTCTTGTTCTTCTGCTGTTTTCTAAAACCTAAAAACTTTATTAATCATTGTTGTATCCTTTTCCTCATGAGGCAAAGATGATACCAATGAAAGCTGCATTAGACATTTTGGTTGGCTATTATCAAATTTCATATCTTTTGTATATCATTTTACCTTGAATCCCTGCCAGATCTCTGCTTACAAAATATGTTTCTAAGGTATAGCCTGTTCACTTTTATGCAGTCACTAAAGCAGAAGACCAGAACTCTCTAGCAATAGCAGCAGCAGTATAACTATAAATGAAATGAATGTTTTTGAAATATACAAAAAAAAAAAAGACAGGCTTCTAGGTATGCAACTTAAAGGTAAGTATCTATGTTTCTGAGTATCTCATCTTCTACTGTTTGTTTAACAAAAGCTAAATGTCATTTAAAATAATAAAAAAGGTGTTTCTGATCATATTTGATGCCTGGTAGGAAATATTTCTGATCATATAAACTTGCCTTACTTGGATGCAGACAGAGCAGAAGTTTTCCTGCAAATCTCCAAATAAATAAATAAACATTCTCTTGATATCATTGAAAAGAAAGTCAGCTGCAGCTAATATAATAACAGGAACCCTACACGATATAGATCTCTCAGAACTTATGAACAGATTAATGGTAATTCAAATATCTTTATAAAATTAGTATTTGGTTTGCAATACTATCATTTCAGACACAGTTTCTAAGGAAGGCACTCATGAAACATCTGTCATTGCCAGCATATTTAATAGCTGCAGAAGATAAAACTACATTCTTCAAAAAGTAATGAAAAAGTGACTGCTAATGTACAATGATATGAAAACAGAGCTAGAAGGAATAATATAAGGGTTTCTCATGTGCCAGAAGGAGAGGAAGACAGGGATGTTAATAACTTTTTAAGCAAGTTGTTCCAAGCAGTATTTGATGAGGATATTGATATAACTGAATAAATAATAAGAACATGGGGAGGACATTGATATAACTCATTAAATTGAAAGAACACGTTGGTCTCTACCTCCTGTTCCAGGTTCAGTTAATAAATCTTAGAAGACGCAATGCTGAGGAGGCAGCTAGGGCTTGCATTTCCAACTGAGGCTTTAAGAAAGATTTCTCCCAAATTGTTAATGTCCAGCATAATAGCCAGTACTGCAGATGATAGAACAAGTGCAGTAGAATCAGGACAAATACATCTGACAAAGAAGGAATGAAAAGCTTCAGAGGCTGACTTTCATGTTAGGGAAGATGATATCTTGCACAGAATGACTGTGTTACTTAATGAGGGCTTAGGATTGTCCAGGTTCCATATCCTGTACATTTGGATGCTTGTCCTATTAAAATACAAATTCTTCCACCCTCTTGATCTACCATTGAATGGATTGTCCTTTATTAAAAGGGCTAATTCAACTGCTATTTTTGTCTTCATTTTTCTCAGAATACCTTAGGTTTTGCATTATTCTACACATACTTGAATATGGATAGCACTGGGTTAGGGTCCTGACAAGTATTCGACTCATGTGATCGCCTTATACAATGGAGATCACACAAGTGAAATTTCTCACATATAGAACAAAAAATGTTTTTCCTTCAATGTGGGAGGCAGCACCCCACAACCCCTACTTGTATACACCAACTATGCAGTTTTACCATCATTCAGAAAGGGGAAATCCCTAGTAAGCTGTCAATTCATCCTTCCAGGGAAAAGCCAAGAAGCTGTACACTAGTTGCCACACAAACAAGTTCTAATAACTAATGTTTCAATAACAAACCTTGTGGGGCTTCCCACTTTTGTTGGTACCTTTATGAAGGCCCTAACATGACTTTACATGATTATCCAAGGGTCATTCTATGTACAAGTAAATTCAGCTGTAAAACACATTGCCCTCTATTCAAACTGGCCTTCCTTCTATGTTGGAAAAACAACATTTGGATACAAGACTTTACAAATAGATCAATAACACCAAAAAAGGCAACACAAATGCTCTTTTGAAACACTTACTTAACTGTAATGATTTTAAGAAGTTTTTATTTATTTATTTATTTTTTTGTATTGGAGAGGGTGCAATAATGTCCATGAGGCAGTGGATGGGGGAACTTCCTTTTACTCTGAGAACTGCATTTGCAAATTCTTTTAAATGCAGACATTCCCCAGATTTAATGGATGTCTCTCCCTTGCACCTTTTTAAGGTAGAAGAGTGACTGGTTAAAAAAAAACGGAGTTACCTCCAAGTGTGATACTGCATCTTATGAAAGTAGGGCTGATAGCCTAGTACCAACCTATGAACCTATGTTACTATTATATTACATTCTGATGAAATTCTAGCACTAAGAACAAAAGAGCACAACAAATTTGTTTCATTTTGAAAGTTTCTTGTGATCATGTTTTTTTTTTACATGTTTTACATGATAATATATGAGATGGCTGTTTGACTTGATTTACTTCCATTTATTTACGAACAGCAACATATTAGATGGCTGCTTGGCCTCATTTACTTCATTTTGTTTTTAAATTGTAACATGTTAGATGGCTGTTATAACTGATTTACTTCATTTTGTTCTTGCATTACAATATATTAGATGGCTGCTTGACTTAATTTGCTGGCTCATAGACCAATTAGCTCAGGCCCTCAGATTCTGTATAATTGTGTTTTGCTTGTATTTTACCTTGGTTAGAATGTGTTGTTTGCTTGATGTAATCCCTTGCTATTTTTCTTCATTGTGACTTAGCTTCTTCTTTCAGATACTTGTCCATTGCCAGATGTTGCACTGGCAATGTCTCCCCTATCCTGTGTGGCAGGTAAACAACCATTTGCTTCATTCTTCTCCTTCCAATTGGCACTTCTGGTACACAGGATGTTGATTTTAAACATAAGCCTTGGGTTGGGTAGGTGGTTCATAGGTTCATAGGTTGGTACTAGGCTATCAGCCCTAGGGCCTATACAAGCCTAGCCATAACAATTCCCTGGCTATTTCTTCCCACAATATTTAGTTCCCTGGACCCCTGTCTAGCAGGGTGACTGATGAGTTCCCCGGGGTGAAATTCCTATCTCCCATCCAATCATCAAGGTTCCTTTTGACGAGGGCCAAGAGGCACTCTGCTTGACATGTATGGGCAGTCTTTTCCGGAGTCTGGGGAGTCTCTGGGTCAGGAACCTATCCCTCCAGCATGTTTTGTTCATTGTGATGACAAGGTTTAGATCCCAGGAGCATGTGGCTCTGAGGGATTGGGATTTCTTTAAGTGTAGCATGTCCAATAGCTCTGGGTTTGACATGGCCTTGTATGTTAAGCAGAGATCGTCTCTGAGTAGACGATATGCGACAGAGTATAGCTGGGGTTTTTTAGATGTTAGGTTTACCTGATTTGCATCCACACATCACCTATGATTATTTCTGTTTCATTCCAACTGCTTTTTTGCTTTTATGAACATCACTACTGGTGTTAGAAATGATAATACTGCACATGGCTGATTATGTTTCCTTTTTATTCTTATTTAAGACATAGATGTATGTTGGGTCATGCTTGCCTTCTCTTCCTCCCTGGGGGCACTACTTAACATGTGCATGTCTGATGTGGTGACAAATCTACAGGAAGCGATGAATAACACTACATAGAAACAGGATCATAAGAATTACAAGGCAATTAACACCCACCCTCATGGTATATCTTCTGCTTGCAGGTCAGGCTCAGGCTAAATTTGTGTGTGCCCATCCACTTGTCAAGGTTGTTTTTTCATTCTAGGGTGTCATTCCATTTTAACATGCAAAGGCAGTTCATTATACAGAAGAGGTAAAAGAAGACTAATGAATCAGTCCCTCCACTGTGTCTTGTTTATATGGTTGTGGGAGCTCAAGTCTGTATCTCTAGTGTTTGTGAAGCTGCTGGTCTCCCAGAGATAAACAGTTCCCCGGATAGTAGATACAAAGGCATAAACTTCCACTTAACTGTAGTAATATTTTTATTGTATTTTCTTACCAGTACATTTCCTACCTTCTTCTTTCTGAAATGGCTAGAATAGCAGTTTGGCAGAGGATCTGGAATAAGTGCCCTTTATATTTATATTTCTAAGAATTATATCTTATAGTCTATAGGCTGTAGCTGGTACATTTCACAGTCTGAGGTTTTCTGCCTAGTGGGGCTGAATTTAAATTTTTTTGTATGTTTTCAGAATGAATGATATCATCAAATTATTTGTTGGAGTAATTGAAAGATAATTTTTGCCTGCACAGCTAGAGAGAACAGACTACATCTATGATAGTTTGACCATTAAGCAACAAAAATGACAACTACTTCAGATGAGAATGTAAACTTATAGTGCAGTTATTAGTTTTTAATTGCTTGTCACTTTGATGAATGTGATCATAGAAAAAAACTGTAAAAACACACTAATCATTAAATACCAAGATGATACTAAATTTCTGTTTTGTAGCAGTCTGAGTTATGAGTATTTTGTATATTAGCCTGTCTTATAGTTTCATTTCTCTGTAGAGATTTTGATGTATTTCTGTTTAAAATAGGATGTGTGATGACGTTATTTTCCGTGGCAAGCAAATAATATTTTAGTTGGCTTCTAAAATATAGTTATTATTAATTAGGTTTGGCTACAATAATATTTTACTAGACTTCATAAGTGAATATTAGGTTCATGGGTTCTTTTAGTAAGCTTTACAGCCTCCTGGCAATTTAGAAGCTTTAAATCCATTATCACATTTTTGGACTTTTACTATGCTCATAAACATCCAGAGACATTTAAAATGAATGTACGAATGGTGCATTTTTATAGCAAGTGAGATACTGTTCCACAGTTGGGAAGTCTCTGAGAAATACACCTGTCACTCATCTTAATGTTTTTTACTTTAGTTTTAAAAGTAAGGATTTCCCCTAATATTTCTGTCATTTTCTAAATAAGTTTGACAGAGGAATTCACACACAAAAGTTGTCCTTGGCCTAGCTTCATGTTGCAGAGGAATGGAGCCTTGACTGAGACCCAGGAGACCAGGCTTCAATTGCCATCCCAGCAGTAGGGAAGCCATGCAAAGAGAAAGATGAGTAAAGAGGTATGCTCACTTTCCCATTCTTGGGAGGTGGGAAATGGATACAAATGACTCCAGTAGAGACTGCTGAAAACATCTCCTGCACCCCAGGGTTAGTGGAAGAGCTATTTGCTGACAACATCATTCATGGAAGAAAGAAACAACCAGTGTGACAGCCCACTGCATGGCCCCTTCCCTTGAACAGCAAAACATTTATGGACAGATAGGGCGGCAAACAAAAGCAGTCCTTAGCAGCAGTACGATGCTGCCCCAGGGCACTTCAATCACCTTACCAGCCTCAAACATTGTTCAGAGTTAGTCCAGAGGAGACCAGATGGGTTCAGTAGGCCCAGTAGGTAAGGACAGGCCTTGGCAGTAGCTCGAATTTCCTCCTTTGTAGCTGATAATCAGCTGCAATAACCACAACTGCTGCAGAAATGATCCTTGATGCCACTGCAAGTCAAATACAGATTAGATCTTACAATCTGTTTGAGCTGGAATAGATGGCGACATATTTAAACCTACCATCATAGTTATATGACAGTAGGCCCTGACATTTTCAAATAACAGTATGCTCTCAAGTGGAGCATTTTTGTTTGGTTTGATATGTGTTGGCATAATGGTTAAGGTGCTCACCTCACAGACTCAATGTACAGTGTTTGATTTTTACATTTGAAGGAAATTGTCTAGGCTTAAAATGGCCCATAAGGGCAACTCACTGAGTACTTACCTATGAACCTATACAACTGCACTGTACTCCAAAACTGGCCTAATTGATGAAGCAAACATCAAGGCTGCACTGGATTTGTTTTTAGTGCTCCTCACTATCACAAGTCACCTCTGTGGCTAAGATGTTACAGTCTAATTTGAGATTCAAAAACATAGTAGTGTCAAGATATGTGTCTTTATTTTTCAGGGGAGTGGCTTGCTTTATAAATATATGATTCCTCCTTAAATAAAGTTTTCATAGTCATTTATTAAATTCTGAATCATAATTGCACTCTATTCACATAAGAGAAATCTGCCTAGTTAGCAAATGTCAGTGCATTCAAGTAATCAAGCAACTTCACTTAGCATAATATGATAAAAAATAGCACACAAAGAGGAGAACCTAGAAGAGACCCCTATAGACCTCACTTTGTAGCACATATTCCATCAGAGGGTAAACAAATTGCAAGCTGTCGCACTGTATCCTATTTACAAGTATTGATTTCATGACGGTATAAAATGCCAATAATACCTGTAAGAGGAGTTGTACCAGATGCCTTAACTAAATACAAATGCATGACGTTAGCTAGGATACCCTTATCTAAGGTAGAAGTAACATCCTCAAAGAAAAAGTTCAAGCTGTGCATACACATCCTATTTCTAATAAAACCGTTCTAACCATTCTCACTGATAGCAAGAAGAGAAGGTCTTGCAACATGTTTAGCATAAAACCAGTGCCTTTACCATGATTTTTGTAGAAATACTTGCCACTTTGTTATATCTATAATGCACATGGAATTAGAAAACACATCCATGTAAATAAGTATCACCGCTGTTGTTTTCTGAGCTTATGAATTAACTTCATATAGCACTTTACTAAAATGAAACGTATATGATTTGGTGAGCTGTAAAATATAGAAGTAGTGATCCTGTGAATGTCATGAGGTCTTTATAGATATAGATTTTTAAACATTTCTGAGGACATTTCACTGCTTCTGATATAATCACAGGAGATGATTCAGGGATGAACTAATATTTAACACGATTATTTGTAAGGATTTTAAAATGGACATTAAATGCTGAGTAGAATAAGTAAAATCTTAGTAGTTCCATAATGTCAGCAAGTGCAACACCATTATGTGCCTGTAAAGTGTAAATGGAGTAATTTCTTCTCATTCTGTTGACATAGTTAAAAAAAAAAGCTTTTAGTGTAATGATTAAACTCAAAATTCAAGAGCAAGATAACTTTGTTAGACACCTTTATGATATAAGAAAGGTACTTAATAGTTTTTGTTAAATATCTTTATATGCTGTTAAACTCTAGTATTTTGCTACAGCACAACAGCAGCCATCACAAAACAACATTCAAAGCATTTTGCAGCTTTAAAAACTGTTATACACTCTGCTGTCTTAAAAAAATGGAAGATTGAAATGTCTAACAGTTTTAAAATGATCTGTTCATCAGGTGAGCACTTCAGTTTTGCTCACTGTCTGTGTGGCTGTGCTAAGTGTCTTATGGCTCCCAATGCTCTGAAACATGTCAGATTCCTCAATTTAATTTCTGTAGCTGGGTTTGCATGGAGAAGCTAAAGATCCATACACATCAAATAACTGCGGTCAAATCTCTGTGATCATAATTTTTTATCACGTGTTGGATGAATGTCTTGAATAAATAAACATGTTTGTAATTGTTGAGCCAATCATTATCCTTTGTATTATGACCGGCCTTAATAATCAGGGAATAGATAGTAGGCTTACTTATGCTATGAACAGGGTTATTAAATAAATTATGTTATTTTAAAAGAATGCATTTTACACAGGTAGGAAACCATCTGTGAACTCATTTGTAGCTATAGTAACATCTTATTTTCTTTTATACAATATGTTTATTGTTTTACTCCACCAAAAACATTGTTATTCTTGCAATGATCATGTCTATTTCTAAGGAGATGCAATATATTTCTTTTTTTCAAATAAGATGTAAACATTCAGGTTACTTGTACTGAAATATTTTACATTGTTTGACCCTAGTCAATGACATTAAGGGATTCTTTCAGGAAAATGTAACTACTGTAAAATGTTTCTCTTAATTCAAAGAAGGCAATGCCAATATAAGATGGTATTAGAGGAGACACCATTTAAGGCTGGTACATTGGTGCGGTATATACTTATAAGTAATTAATAAATGCAGTGCATTATATTGATATCAAATTTATGCTTCTGTTTGTATACCTCAGCAATAAATCCCAAATGTTTAACTTGACTGATGACTCAACTCACTGAGTTAAACTGATTAGTGTTTAACCCAGTGAATAAATTAAAAGTAATTGTATTTTATGGGGAGGGGGGTAGTAAGCCCACTCTGCTGAACATATAAGTAAACAATTGGACTGTAGCACAAAATCTAAATTCAAGATATAACATGTATGCAGATATTTCCTTCTTTAAGGCATTATTATTTATTTAGCTATATACATTTGTTAACTGACAATGTCTACCTGGGAATGCCATTTTTTGTTCAATACATACAATTATATAATGCTAAAAAATTAACACAAAAACTACATAGATGCAGAGAATACTTAAATACAATCAATAATATAACGGAACGCAATGATCAGGACAAGACAGAAATAAGACAGGCGATATATGAAATCTATATTACATAGAATAGCTAAGCTTCAAAAATTAATTTACAAGTGACAAGACAATTATAGAGAATAAGTACTGAATATAGTTCACCAGAAGCAAGAAATGATAAAGGATTTCAAATAAAGTATATTCTGATTATATACAGATGTTGGAGTGCTGGCATGAGCTGTCAGCAACTGTCAAGTAACAAAATACAGCTGCATAAGTGATTACCATGGTTATTTGCAATTTGCCATTTATACCTTTTAGCATTCTTATAAAAACTGCCTCAAGAAGAGTTAAAAGCTAACAGCAAATAATATCTAGTTCTGCTAACAAAGAATATAAGTTGAGGTATTTGGCACAGGGCGCTTTATTTGACATGTTTTGCTGCCCCACCCCCGTGCTCCACCTTAGTGCATGCTAAACCTAACCCTACCCCTGTCCCAAACCCTTATGTGCAGCTTACCTGCAAAAACCCCTTCCCATAACACAACCACTTATGCAAGACAGCTTGGACAATCCCTTAAACACACATTCACTAAATCTATCTGGTAACCTAACTCTAGCCCTAAACCCTCAAAATAGCACACACACTAACCCCGGGATTCATGAAGCTTGCTCCAGGCGCAGGTGTAGCATAGGGGGTCTAACGTCAAATATGGCCACCGAGTGATTCAGGTACGATCCAATTCCATGTGCACTACCAGCGTATGCCAGATCTGCGCAGCTGTCTGGGCATGTATGCTAATCACCCCATGCGCAGTAGTGCAACATGCAAATGAAGGTACATAGCGATTCATGAAGTCGTGCAGGCATAGCGTAAGCATACAGAAATGTAAACCAAAAAAAAAACAGTTTACATTTTTCCAAACAGAACATTGGAGCCATGAAAGCGGACCAAACTTACGTATTACAAAGTTAACATATGCCAATGGCTAAATATACAGCCAATGGCATAAAAAAACATGTACAACACATAAAAAAATAACACAGTATGATGGCCACACTAACACAAAGTACAACTGCAGGGCATGTGTGCGCAAATGGGAACACAAGGAAAATATATATAGATGTCATAAAATTGCAAAGTAACACAAATCATGATTTCGCCATAATAGTCATTGGTATGCATGCTACACCACAACCAAGGCGCAAGGGTTGCTAAGGGTCTGTGTCAGTGTTCGGCGCGGTAACTATGAATTAGTAGTCAATGCCATGCAAATGAGGAAAGTAATACTGAATCGCAAATGTCTTGCCGGTGTAAGGATGTACCACACGATGCAGTGATACAACACCGAGGATTGGCCTGGAGGTATACATGACATCAGCAGAGGAGTGTGCCACTGTAGCTGTAAGCACATTTGAGCATTGCTATTCCAGATTGCCCATTGCTAAGCAAAGCCGCAGGATAGGGGTGTGGATGTAGCCATAGCTTTGCTTAGCTGAGAGCACACAAGGTTAGCGAAAGCGCATGTGTACGCGAATGACAAAGTGCTCGAAACCCAGTAAACAGCTTTGTGCGGCACACACCACAGCTGAAACAGGAAGGTTACGGGAAGACAATAAGGAAATGCTGCAGTAGGGTAATTGGAATACAACTGAGTAACTAACACCTATTAACTCACAGTGGGCCATTGACGGTATCTAACAAGGCTGCTAGTAGCAACCTGCAGAACAGGAAAGGGGAGGTGCCAGATTGCAAAGAAAAGAGAACTGTCACAGCAGAGAAAAGCAAACCTGCAGTAGATCGGCTATAGAACACATTTCACAATACAATCATGGGTTGGGAAAGTACAAAACAAGAAAGCAGGCTGCTGGATGCATGCCTGACAATGGGAGGGGAATCAGTTTGAAAGTGAAGGCAAGGGCAAGAGGTGATCCACAGCAGCCAAATGTAATTCAACACCAAAGGCACCACAATAGCAGTACCTGTGGTAAAACACATAAGTAAGATACGCTGCAGCTCGGATTGTACATACACACCCTATGACATCATCAGCTTTCAAAGCACAATAGTATAAAGTGTGAAGGCACCTCACACACACTCGTGTATTCCCAAACACTGCACCATTGGTGTAAACAGATGGGGAACATTTACAATGTACATGTTGGGAGCTGCCATAGCTGTGATTCATCAGCATGTGTTGGAGACTGAAGGTGGTGTGGAGGATGATGCTGGCAACCACCTCAGGCACCGGAGGAGGAGAAGAGTGTTCAGACCAAGGGTAATCTACCAGGGCTAGATGATCTGCAGATAGTAGAGCGTTACAGGATGGACAGGGACGTCATACAGCAAATGGTTGAGCTGTGCCGGCCATGCCTCAGAGCCAGAAACAACAAAGGGGAACCCATCCCAGTGGACACGAAGGTATGTGTAAGCTTAAGAATACTAGCCACAGGTACCTTTCAAAGGCCAACTGGAGATATCATAGAGATCTCACAGGCATCAACATCCAGGGTGCTTCACCAGTTCCTGGATGCCATGTTACCACATGCCAATGAGCATATATACTTCCCCCGAACTCAGGAGGAGTTGGCCAGCAATATGCGCCTCTTCCACCATGTGGCAGACTACCTGGAGGTACTGGGTGCAACAGACTGCATGCACATACATATCAAGTCACCACCCAGTGAGCATGGTAGGCACTACATAAACCGCAAGGGATACCACTCTATCAACTGCCAGGTCATGTGCAATGCCCAGGGCATTATCACGGATGTGTGTGCTGGAAGCCCTGGAAGCTACCATGACTCCCACATCTGGCATGCCTCACAGCTGTACCAGGTATTTGTCAGGGGGGGACATCCCATGTGGCCACCTTGTGGGGGATGCTGGCTATGCACTGGAGCCATGTATGATGACTCCCATCAGAAATGCACACACACCCATGCAAGAACATCATAATGAGGCACATGCACAATTCAAAATCATCATAGAGCATGTGTTTGGGATGCTGAAATCACGGTTCCATTGCTTGGACATATCTGGTGGAGCCTTGCCATACTCTCCAGGCACGTGTGCCCACATCTTCATAGTATGTGCCATGCTACATAATATGATCCTGCGGAAACAGCTGCAGCAGGGACATAATGGTGAAGGCCCTCACAGCCCACCACAATTGCCAAGGGAACAACAGGCACAGAGGGATTCAGAACATGAACACCCTGTGCCAGCCCCAGTAGGCAGACGGAGGTGTGCCCAATATGCCCATACCTTGGCAAAGAGGGAATGTATAGCACATACACTGACAGTGTAGGCCCCTATGGACTGACACACTTCTCCACCTGCACACACAGTAAAATGGATGGCACACACGCACACGACCACCTGTAAATTGTCATGTATAGGTGGTCTACTGTGTTCATCCTACATAGGCAGCCCTCAACTATTGCACACACAACAGCTATTGGTACAAGGTAAGTCAACACCTGAACAGTAAATTAAGCTAACAGCATGTGTTGATACTGTATGTATAGGTTTCTAGGTACATCGGTAGGTACAGGCCTAATTTTCAGAGGCCATTCATAAGCCTAGACAAAATGTGTCTGCTGTCACCACCCCATTGATTAACTAACTGTCCCTCTGTGGAGCAGAGCCAATTGCAGGATCCCTGGGGTGTAACCACTGTTCCCCACCCACTCTGCAAGGATTCCCTGGTGTGTTAATGAGGGGCTCCATATAATGTAATCAGGGATGTAGTTCCAAAGCATGGGGAGTACCCATGGCAGGTATATGTTACCCCAGCATTTTCAGTTATGGTTGTGCAAGGTGTAGCACATTACAGTGTGTGGCTCACTATGACATGGATTCCCATAGCTGGAGCACATCTATTAAGCATCACTTGGACATACCATTAATAGGTATCATCCATATATAAACTAACTGAGTTACACATTTGTTTGCAGTATAGAGGAACAGCCATAGTACAGTCTACATGCTAAACACCATAACACTTGTACATATCCCAGATGCCCCAGTGGCAAAGCCACTGACTGTCTCGTGCATGTTCCTGGTTCCACGACCTGCAAGGGCTGTAACGTAATTCCGATGTCGCGAATAATGGATGTTAGATGCAGGTCATTGAGCACGTTTAAGCACGTTAGTGGGTTTTTGCACCGGTAAGCGTCATTTAAACATGACTACATGGATATGCGCAACACAGGTCTAACCTTTGCTGAATATCAAAGTAAAAACCTCAGGACACACCACGAGAAGTTCCAAATCAGCTTTATTCAGTTGAATATAAAAAATAATAAAAGATAAGCGCTTTCGCGTGCTAGTAATGCATGCTTATCTTTTATTATTTTTTATATTCAACTGAATAAAGCTGATTTGGAACTTCTCGTGGTGTGTCCTGAGGTTTTTACTTTGAGTTTCTTGGCCTCATACGTTGCCAGAGGACACTTTGGAGAGCGGAGACATTATTTTCTTACTTTGCTGAATATCGTGCAGATCACGGGCAAAGCTGCCCAGAACCACTGAAATGTGTGTTACTTCCCCTTGTACTAATAGTGCCTGCTCTGAGAGGTAAAACGACCACTGCCAGGAGTAGAACACACAACCATGTACACAATCACCTACCACTAAGCTACCTGAGATGTACCAATGGCAGGTGTGTATTGTGACAGGTTAAAACACAAAAGGGCGGAGTTCGGGAAATAGTATACACCACCATGTACCCAACGAAAGGTGTGTTTTCTCTCTCTCTCTCTCTATAGATATATATATATATATATATATATATATATATATATATATATATATATATATATATATATAAAATATATAGAGAGAAAGGGTGATAGATATATGTCGATATATACGGATATACATATATATGCAAATATATAGATAGGTTAACAACATCTACACAACCATGGAGGTACATATAAATAGGATACTACCAAATACCGAATGCTTTACATACCGACATGTGTAATCACGAGGCTTAAAGACCGAAAGACCACAGTACCGGAACACTAGAATGGTGAGTACTATTATCTCGATGTTAAGGGACATTTAGTTAGTGCTTCTGGTGCTGTGGTCCAGCTGGATACTGTGTTTAAGTGTGTTTCTGATTGCTGCAGTGTATGTAAGTGTGTGTGTTCTGAGTGTGGTGTGTGTTTCCGGGGGACTGTAATGTGTGTGTATAGGTTTGTTTTGTGTGTCTGTTTGTGCTATCTCAGAGGTAGATTATTACAGTAGGTGTGGTGTGGGGGACGCAGCCACCCACATGGGGTGTGTATGGGGACATGGCCACCTGGCCATGCATAGTGTAGGATGGTTTGTTTGGATGTGATGGGTAGCAGTGTGTCTGTGTGTGCGTGTGTGTGTTCTGTGTTTGTGTTAGTTCCGGGAGATTGACACGAGATTGAGTGTTCGGTATTGTGGGGTTTGGGAGTCTGGGAACGGTAATGTAGTTGTTGGAAGTGTGTGCATTCCTGAATCCAAGAGTATGCTGTATACAGTGGTTGAAGTCTTCAAATATGTGCATAACATGGACCATAGCAATCACACATTCTGCCATGACCGAACATTATGAACAAAGGATATGGAGAGTATATATGTCTATACACTATTACAAATATGTGCTATGGACATGAGCCAAAGATAGGGTTACCACCTGTCCCACCTTGCGAGGGGCAGTCCCTCTATGTGCGATAGTGTCCTGACCAAAATGAGTACAAATACTAATGTCCTACAATCTCGAGACATTTGGCATGTTCCATATTTAATGTAATTGTTGCATAAAATAGTCATCTGTATCTAAAATACCTAGATGTAACAAGAAACAGGATAAGCAAGTAAACCACTACAAGAATATAACCTTTTATATAGGCATATATGTAAAGTTCTATACTTTGTACTGACTGTGGATATGTGTTGGCCTCTAAGATCCGATGTGTGTCCTGCAAATGTCCCACTATGGCCATTTGAAAAGGTGGCAACCCAAGCCAAAGAGGTTCAGTCACCAACACAACTGCAATGAGTGCAAATATCTGTGACAGAAATACACGAGACAGCTTTTATGTAGCAACATTTCATTACATACCGATGTATTTCCGAAGGGATTGAAGGACCAACATCACCTGCATGCTATACAGGAACCAATTAACAATGGCTTAATGAATAAGCCTGCAATAACCATAGTATTAGTCTACTAAAGGATAGGTCTTCAATTAGGGAAGGAGCCCTCACATACATATAGAATATGTATAAATGCAGTTCCTACACACCTGCATCTGCTTTGTACACCCACCAACATCTCCCCCACACCTGAAACAATTGCAATACAGACTGTAATAACATCACAAACATCCACTCACTCTATGACATCTGCAGAAGCCTTAACATACCTTGTGAGAGACACACTATAATGGCCCTATGTGAAATCGTTGCTGTTGTACAATGGAACAGACTCCGATGTTACAGGGTTTGTTTGCAATAACCCCATATCAGATGGCTGATAAAACAGCTACACTCACATGTAGAACTACATCCTCTAGCCGTTACACACAATCCACAGGGGCCATGAAGTTAATATATCTCTGTGTATCTCCATATAGCTGTTGCAATTCATCACAAACAACACATCCAGGCCGTCTTCCTCGAAGGTAGGACAAAGGGACAATGCCCAAGTGGAGTATTCAATTATACCCCACTGTTGCCATGTAATTGGCTAATGGAGTACCTGCACAGCTGATATGCATGTAATCATCTACTCCGGAACACCAATTGGTGGCAGGATACCACATGTTACTGGTATCTAAGTATAAAAGGATGGCTTGTCATACATTCAAACAATATGTACATACGAGAAAAACGTTACAACAGAAAACGAATAGGACTTATATTATCGTCAACTCGGGATACTAATAAGGTATGTAGAACACTCAGTATGTTAGTGTATGCAGTACCTGTTCTGTATTAATTAAAGTGTACGCAGTGCATATAGTGGGAAACGGTATTATGTAGTGATGTATTATTGAGCATAGTAATGCTCATAGAAATTGTGTGTACTGCTGTGGTCCGCAAGATAAGCACCTCATACACCACAAGGGATGCTGTATAAGGACTTTAAACACAACAATTCCACTCCAGCCGCTGTCAGTGGCAGGTTTTTTCCAGCAAGTACGTGCCATAACAGGGGATAGTATATGCTGATATACTGTAACAGTAGGCATATGTATGGGCGTATAACTGAGAATAACATGTTTAAGGTGGTCCTGCTGTGCAATTATGATTTGCATTGTGAGATATTGTGGCAAAAATGTGAAATGTACAGTATTGTAGGTAGATATGTCTAACAGTTTACATAGCGTTACTGTTATATTATGCAAACATCTGGTATGCCTATTGGCATGTACAATACACAATAACAGGATACATATGACTTGTAGTCACCAGACAGTGTATCAGCATGATAGCTAATTGAAATGGAAGAGCTAGTCAATTATCCATGCACAAAGGACATGTACTAGCTTCATAGGTTCATAGTTAGGTACTATGCTGTCTGGCCAAGGCCATTCGTAAGCCTAACTACAGTGTTTTCACTTGAGGCAACTCCCTAGGTTAGTGTCCTGTGCCTATGAACAGCAGAGCCATTTGCTTCATGCGCCTCTGTACAGCAGAGCCACTGCAGTGATCCCTGGTGTGCATGTCTGTCTCCCATCCACCCATTGAGGTATCTCTTGAAGAGTGCTAGTGAGGGTCCCTGCCTGATGTGCATAGGAATCATGTTCCAAAGCATGGTGAGTGTCCGGGTCAGGAATGTATCCCTCCATCATGTCCTAGTCATCGTTGCGTTTAGGTACATATTCCAGAGCATGTGGCTCTCATTGGCCTTTGCTTATGTGGAGCATATCCATCAATATTGTTTTGGACATGGGCCTTGTATTTTCAGCAGAGATCACCTCTGAGTATGCGGTATGCAAATGAGTACAGTTGGGGTTTCTGTAGTTGGGCTGCATACGTCATCCTTCAGAGGTCAGTATTCCTCTTGGTGTGGTAATGTTGTGGTATTTAAAGCCGTTGCTGTTGTCACATAAGGTACATCCCAAATGGGGTGTTGTATCATTTAATGTGTTTCATAAGTCATGAGTAGAGAGGCACAATGGCTGCCTTTGTTCTGGCTACAAACCCATTAGAGATTAGGGTGGCCAATTAGAAGGATATCCACACCACCTTGGCAATATGGCTACCAAAGGAGTGAATGCTATCTACTTGGGTTATAAGATCCCTTATTATGTCTTATGTATGTAGGGGGCTACTACCTATGTGATAGTCTGTGGGTGATTGGTGTAATCCAAAGGGGATGTCTATGCACCTTGTGGCATGCAGCTTGAGGCCATGTTATTCACACCAGGTATCCGTCCCAGTGACTCCCTTATGGAGGGTGTCTGTATCAGCTGGTGAATAAATCATGGCCCCTAGTTTGCAGTCATCTGCAAACCTATTCAGGGTAGGTCCTCCTGTGATAGCCTGTACCTCAGAGAAGCATATACTGAACATGAGGGGCCCTATGACCGAGGACTGGGGGATGGCAATTGTAACTGATTTACAGTAGGAATTAGGGTATGCTACCCTCACTGTGTGGGTTCTGTCCATGAGCCACTTTGCATAACATCTCGTGACGAAGGGATTGATGTGCAGGTGGATGTGTATGTTGACAATACCAGAATGGGGAATGGTGTTGAAAGCCTTTGAGAGGTCAAGGTAGGCTGTGTGGACTTCCTTACCCTCATCTACTTCCTTGGTAACTGTCTCAAAGGACTCCACCAGGTTTAGGAGGCATGGTCTGGCCCTAACAAATCCAAACTGGGTGGGATCAAAGGTTTGGAGGCCACCAATGTCTCTGTGAATGAGATCCATGGTGATGTGCTCCATAGCCTTGCAGAACAGTCTAGTCAGGTGTATAGGGCAATAGTTCCCCTGGTCCATTGTGGCTCCACCTTTGTGGAGTGTGATAACTGTTGCTGTGCACCATTCAGGGGCCACAATGCCTGATGCAAGGCTATTAGTGAATATGGTGCCCAAGTGAGGAGCCATTTCATTCTGAAGTTTGTGGAAATTGCAACCTGGGATGTTGTACGGTCACATGGATGCTGTGTTCCTGGCTTTAGAGAGTGCAGCTTTGAACTGCGTAGTTGTGATCACAGGGACTCTGCATTGTTCCTGTATAGATATGGGCCCTTTAGGGTTTGAGGGGGTGTAAAGTTAGCACTGAACCTATATGCCAGGATGTTGCCAATATCAGTCGGTTCTGTAATGTTCGTGCCTAACTGCTGTATGTCAGAGCAGACGTGGGTATCGCCATCAAGAGTAGTGACATACCTCTAGAACACTGTGTGGTAGTCCTTGGAATTAGTCATGGTAATGTTTACGTAGCTAGCTTTGGAGGATGTGATAAGGGATCTCAGATTCCTACTGAGGCTGACCAGGGAACTCCTCCACTCATGGGATTGTATTCTACTTTGCAACAGTCTCCTCCTTCTGTTATACATTATGTCCATGGCAGTGGACCATCAGAGTGGCGTCCGTTTTCTGGTGGGTACCGTCATGGCTCTGTTTGGGATAGCATGATCCAAGTGCTAATTAAGTGCAGTTGTGTATGATTCAGTGGTTGTAACTGTATTGTCCATCTGCACGGGTGTCATGACATTTACTACTGCTGTCAAAAGAAGCCTGAAGTTGGCTTTGTAGAAATATTGTACTGTGTTTTCTGTAAAGGGTGTGGTGCCGGGATGTGGATAACAAGGGTGATTAGCATACGTACGGATCTGACCAATGAGGTGATAACCCCAGGTGTGGAACACCAGTGACACATGTTGGTAATGACCAGGATATTGTTCGCCCTGGTGGTGGTGTGGATAGATTGATCCAGGCAATTGGAGGTTATGAATCCCAGAAAGTGTTGGCCTAATGTGTCGGTACATGAGTAGGTATCCCAGTTAATGGTGGTGTAGTATCAGTCGCACATCAGTAGTGTCTGTTTGAACCCTACTTTCCAGTACACCAAGAAGTGAGGACCGTTAACCATGGGGTATGGTGTTGAATCTGTAGCAAGCTACAATTTGTATAGCAGTTATGGCCAAAGTTAGTTGCACTTGGATTACCTCTGATGCATTGTGCTAAGCAACCAGCCTGGAAATATGGACACACCTCCGCCATGGGTGTTCTGGTCCTGGTTACATGACTGAAAGGTGTGGTATGAGTAACAGCCTGGTAGTGCAGGGGTGCTCTCAGGAGCCTAGAAGCAGGTCCCAGTCACTACACAGATATCGAAGTGGTCCATTACAAGAAGTGCCTCGGGTGAGTGCTTTTGAGATGAAGATGTCAAGCATTGAGTAGCATTACCTTCAGGTTTTGCTTGCCTGTTCCTGTTATGGTGGTGAATATGTTATTTGAACCGTGCCTAAAACAGGCATGATAGGAGCAGCAAAAGCCTTAGCCATTATCCGTAATCCCAGGGCTGACAGGTGCAGGCCATCTGTGCCAAAGCATTGTGTTCTGTCGACCATGTCATTCAAAGCAGATAGATACTGGATACCCTTGGAATGACACCAGAAGCATAGCCAATTGTTGAAGTAAATAATTCTGTCCTTGTACCGCGTTATCAGTCTGGAAGATGGCCAAATGCTACTCAGGGCTAGGGCGATACCTGCCTGGGCTACAAGATCAGAGAGCTATTCCATGTCTCTTTGCATGTAGTCCAGGAAGGTACATCTCAGGGCATTCACACTAACATGGAGAATGACACAGTCATATTGTACCTGTTGAGGAGTGACCTGAGTGCATAGGTTATGTTGCAGATCCTGTTACCCAATAGGCAGCTGACAGTAACTATCACCTTGTGTAGCCTGCTGAGTGGGACATCAGTGTGACCGCCTAGAGAGTCACTTATGACTAGTGCGTTGGATACATTATATTGCCCTATTGGCTGTGGTTGATGGGCACACTGAGTCTGTGGGCTATAAGTAATTGGTGTTGTGTTGGGTGATGGGGGCTGCCTGTGTTTCTGCTTTGGAGTTCTCTGTTGCCTAGGCAGAGTAGTATTGAGAGGCTCTGCAAATGTTGTAGTCTTACTATGTGTGGCCTGTGGTGGTGGAGATCTAGTGAGACTATGTGATGAGTTTGGTGTCGTGCAAACATTTAACATCCCCACATGATTGTCAGGTTCAGTCTGGGTTGGGAAGAGCTTTACCTCCAGCATGGCTAGATATGTGCATCTCCCACAGTTTGTAGTGTTGTATGTTAGGAGGGGAGTATTGACTGTGTACATGAGGCAATTTCTATATTGCTTCATGATGCCCATATACATCATATAGACAGGCAATAATACTGGGAATTGACACTTGGACATGCCTGAATATTTAACTATTTCCCACTAGATATGTGAGGAAAGTGTTTACAAGAGCTGTTTTACTCTAAGCAAGCGGGAAATGTAAGTACAAACAGTGTTTACCTGTAGGTAATTAGGAGGATTGAGTGCTATAGTAATTACTAGCTCATGAAGTGCTTACATGTTCTGAACAAGTGCTGAGCATGAATAAGCAATACAGATAGGGTGTTGGATAACATAAACACACTGCCCCCCAACAGGTACACAATCACATATCCATGAACACTACAGAACCCCTGTAACATGATGGTACAAGGTGCACTCAGGCTGCATGGGACCTGTCCACATCCCTGGTTGTATCATACACATATGGCAAAACAGTTTGCTCTACACATACACATCATGTAAAACATAGCTTCATGTCAGTCTGTGAAAACACTGAATGGTGCACACCAACAGTTATCACAACCCACAAAGTGGAGACACCACTCATAATGGGAAGCACTGCACTACTACCCTGCTGAGTCTGGTCTGAAAGTCCATGAACCTTAATCACCGTATATGTTATTAGCAGTACAGATGTAGATGACAGTATGGATGATTTCACACTGCATATCATACCTGTGACAGGTCATAGGACATCATCACCCATACTGTATTCCACCTACACTCAGTATACTAGATGTACCATTGTATGTCACAGGAGTGTTCTGCCAGTGGACTGTTGACAGAACCAACACTACAAAAGGTGTCTGAGTAATATGTGCATATCACACCAGTGGCAGCTACAGTAAAACAGGGCTAATTCATTGTACTCCCCCTCATTGTAGCCCATACCACACAGACAAATGGGAGGCATCTGCCTATGGGTATGTGAATGGCTATGACTTAGGAGCAATAGCTGACTCAGTGTTGTGGACAACATACAGAATGGGCTTTGTGGGTGAGGTGTGTGACATATGTGCACAATCTGACAGCAGCATATTGCATTGTCACTGGTAGGTTAATAACCCTGTACCCATGAACTACCACCTAGGCAGCGGTCAACATAATGGACACTGTGTGTAAGGGATAGTGCTGTGCAGTTTACCTCCCTGAGTTAGTGATGTCACCAGGCCTATTAGGTCATCATAAGAGGCAACCCTAGTCATGGCAGGGTGCCATCCATGAACATGGAGATCATTGTACAGCCATACTCATCACTCAAGTAACCAATATCAGATCACATATCACCTTTAAGGCGTATTGCCCATGTTTGGATGGGCGACACCAGCCTTCACAATCCTCATCTCCACTATGTAGCATGAGGCCTACCCTGCATAAAGACATGTCCAATACTGTGATGTTGGACATGCTACACATACATATCCTGATATGAAATACATACGTCATGGACATCCACCTTCCCTGTACAAGGATTGCCACATGCTGGACAGATCCTTGTGCCATACACATTACATACTCCTGCCATACTATGCAACCTTGTCCAGCAAAGCTGCACATTTCACCTCTGTCAGACATGGTGTGATGACTGCATGGTAGATGTATCATTAACTGTCTGGATCAGTTATGTGGCACTGCTTCACCTGGCGCTGGAAACATAG
Organism: Protopterus annectens; assembly: GCF_019279795.1. Classification (NCBI taxonomy): domain Eukaryota; kingdom Metazoa; phylum Chordata; order Ceratodontiformes; family Protopteridae; genus Protopterus; species Protopterus annectens. The sequence goes on along the minus strand of NC_056737.1, from coordinate 359,450,016 downwards.
CTGTCGGCTACAGCTAGGTAACCTTACATCCTAGGCTCATACATGGCCCAGGGCATACAGATTACTACATGACCTTGGCCGTACATGCTATAGTTGTTAACCATCCCTGCAAATGCCAACCGGCTAGCCAGTGTCCCATGTGTATCACATGTGCAACACAGGCGATACGTGGCAGGATGTTGAACTGCTGCACAGTGCCGTGTAGATGTATATGGCAAAACACATGCATGTAAGGTGCGCAGACACTGCACGGACCTGATCAGACATGCGAAACAGCATGCGAATGCAATCACCAGGGAAGAAGCTGCAACAGGTGGTGGGTCACCAACCCAGTCCCTACTCACACTTACCGAGGAGCTACTGCCAACCTGGGGACACCGTCTGAACAGCATCCACAAACCTTAGCTGACATTGTGGAGGTGGGTTTCTCTCAACCACCGTAGCTGGAATTGCCTGGTAAGTCACTACTGTATATATAACTATTATATCCCATATAGTTGCATGTGTCACTGTACAATATATAATGTAACATCACATCCAAGGCATATATACACACATGCCGCATACTATGGTATGCTGCTCTGTGTATGCACATGTGCATACTCCATAGTATATCCTATTGTACTGGCGAATGTGTTAACATGTACATTGCACCCTGTAGCTGTCATACAGGTGTGGATAATGATCATACTGCTGTGTCACCCCTATATAAGTACCTCTGGTGTTCCACAGAGACAGCAGGCCATTGTAGGTGAGACAGTTATAAGTATCAGGCATGTTAATGCACAGATATATTCACCATGTGGCCAGTTAACACATGTACACATAATGTATGGTCCGGTCACAATATACAGTTCGCATCTGCAATCCATCACACTGGCTACCCATGTGCAATACTTACAAACTAAGTGAAACACCAAAATGAAACCTCAGGAACTGTCATTGCTAAATGTGTGGACAGCTGTGCATACAATGGTGGAGGTGTTGTTCAATGTAGGAACATGTACTATACATCAGAACTACATATGTGGGGTACACAAACAATACTATACAGTGAGCTGGAGTATGGGCAGCCGGCAGGATTCACCATTGTGGATTATGCCCCTGCTATGAGTGCACACATTGTGATGTGCCATCTGACATGTCCATGACATGTAATGGTCCAGCTGCAACATCGTCTCACCATCACATAAAACATACCCCACATACCAAACATACAACCCTTTGTCTGCATAACCCTGTGGACAGTGGAGTATATGACATCTATGGGTGTATGTCATATGGGACAACACAGACATGTGAGATAGACAGCCATCACAACTGTTTGGCCAACACATGTTCACACACGGCCATATAGGATGGCCAGAGACATGTAACAACACAGTAGATGTGATGTGTTTGTGTGTACACCCTGTTGTACATTGGCTACACATGGTCCATCTATAGCCTTTGTTGAATGGTTATATTGCAGATGTGAACACTGGACATCCTACAAGCCTGTGCACAGCTTGTGGAGGTGTAACTTCTTTCGACTACATAAGATGTGTTGAACATCATAACTGTGTCACAGCATGACAGTAGTCACCTGTCCAGCATCCACATACATACACAGACAACCACATCAGGCCACAGATACAGTACATTTCCCTTGCTGCTGTTGGACATCACTGTCAGCCATGCACCTCATGTATGGTACACAAATTTTATGTGGGACATGGTGTATTGACAAGTCTGCCATGTGTGGACATGGTTGCCAGGCAGCTAAAATATGTTTGCAGATGTACAGGGGTGTCATCTGTATGTCCTTCGGTGACCTGTGTCACACATTCCACATCATGTTTTACTGTGTATACACCTCAGCGATGTGGGTCACAATCCACAGTATATATGTATTGTGTATGCACATAGTCATGGCTATGCACTGTGTGTGTAATTCACACTGTATAGCAATAGAGACACCTCATGATTCCATGGAATGGCACTGTGTCTGTACTTCACACTGTATAGCAATATAGACACCTCATAATACCCATCAATGGTCATGCACATCTGCTAAAAGTGCATTTTATCTGTAGGGCAGACAGACAAAACTGCAATGTGACACTATTACCCCACTGTATATGTGACAGGACACCATTGTATCAAACATGTATGCATGTCAATGCACACGTCAGCAGATTACATGTCATACTACATGTTAATGTCAAGGTCATATGCCACACATCAGCCATGTGTACTGTTAACCTGTGCTGGTCCACATGGTGTAACACAGGGATGCATGCTTACTACCATGATTGTGTGAAATGCATGGCTTCTGCTATGACACATGCTTGCTGTTGTGTGCAACCCAGGGATGTATGATAACTACCACTATTATTGCCTGAGCTGCATGCCGTCTGCTGTATCACATGCCTGTTGCATGCCTTCTGTCAAATCACATGCATGGTGTGTGTGTGTGTGTCTGTCTGTGTCTGTGTGTGTGTGTGTGTGTGTCTGTGTGTGTGTGGGTGTGTGTGGGTGTGTGTGGGTGTGTGTGTGTGTGCCTGTATTTTAATGTCGAGTCTTTGTTTGCCTTCACAGGTGATGTAGGTGCGTTACCCTCCTGCGGTCCATCTGATGTTAGTGTCCTCACAGACTCTAGCAGTGATGATGAACATATGCTTGAGATACAGGCAGGTCTGTCTGGGGCTGAATCTGTGCCATTGGTTGCCATTCCACCTATATCCCCCTCATCCCCGCACACAGATCTCATGCCAACACATACCCCATCACCAGTGGCCATAGAGGAAGGACAGTTAGCATGTGGTAGCTTGGAACAGGAAAGTGTGGTGGCTAAGGAAGGTGTGTATTCACACCATGGTGTCAGGCAAATGACTGGAGATGGGCCACACAGGCATGTGGCCTAATGTGTCGGTACATGAGTAGGTATCCCAGTTAATGGTGGTGTAGTATCAGTCGCACATCAGTAGTGTCTGTTTGAACCCTACTTTCCAGTACACCAAGAAGTGAGGACCGTTAACCATGGGGTATGGTGTTGAATCTGTAGCAAGCTACAATTTGTATAGCAGTTATGGCCAAAGTTAGTTGCACTTGGATTACCTCTGATGCATTGTGCTAAGCAACCAGCCTGGAAATATGGACACACCTCCGCCATGGGTGTTCTGGTCCTGGTTACATGACTGAAAGGTGTGGTATGAGTAACAGCCTGGTAGTGCAGGGGTGCTCTCAGGAGCCTAGAAGCAGGTCCCAGTCACTACACAGATATCAAGTGGTCCATTACAAGAAGTGCCTCGGTGAGTGCTTTTGAGATGAAGATGTCAAGCATTGAGTAGCATTACCTTCAGGTTTTGCTTGCCTGTTCCTGTTATGGTGGTGAATATGTTATTTGAACCGTGCCTAAAACAGGCATGATAGGAGCAGCAAAAGCCTTAGCCATTATCCGTAATCCCAGGGCTGACAGGTGCAGGCCATCTGTGCCAAAGCATTGTGTTCTGTCGACCATGTCATTCAAAGCAGATAGATACTGGATACCCTTGGAATGACACCAGAAGCATAGCCAATTGTTGAAGTAAATAATTCTGTCCTTGTACCGCGTTATCAGTCTGGAAGATGGCCAAATGCTACTCAGGGCTAGGGCGATACCTGCCTGGGCTACAAGATCAGAGAGCTATTCCATGTCTCTTTGCATGTAGTCCAGGAAGGTACATCTCAGGGCATTCACACTAACATGGAGAATGACACAGTCATATTGTACCTGTTGAGGAGTGACCTGAGTGCATAGGTTATGTTGCAGATCCTGTTACCCAATAGGCAGCTGACAGTAACTATCACCTTGTGTAGCCTGCTGAGTGGGACATCAGTGTGACCGCCTAGAGAGTCACTTATGACTAGTGCGTTGGATACATTATATTGCCCTATTGGCTGTGGTTGATGGGCACACTGAGTCTGTGGGCTATAAGTAATTGGTGTTGTGTTGGGTGATGGGGGCTGCCTGTGTTTCTGCTTTGGAGTTCTCTGTTGCCTAGGCAGAGTAGTATTGAGAGGCTCTGCAAATGTTGTAGTCTTACTATGTGTGGCCTGTGGTGGTGGAGATCTAGTGAGACTATGTGATGAGTTTGGTGTCGTGCAAACATTTAACATCCCCACATGATTGTCAGGTTCAGTCTGGGTTGGGAAGAGCTTTACCTCCAGCATGGCTAGATATGTGCATCTCCCACAGTTTGTAGTGTTGTATGTTAGGAGGGGAGTATTGACTGTGTACATGAGGCAATTTCTATATTGCTTCATGATGCCCATATACATCATATAGACAGGCAATAATACTGGGAATTGACACTTGGACATGCCTGAATATTTAACTATTTCCCACTAGATATGTGAGGAAAGTGTTTACAAGAGCTGTTTTACTCTAAGCAAGCGGAAATGTAAGTACAAACAGTGTTTACCTGTAGGTAATTAGGAGGATTGAGTGCTATAGTAATTACTAGCTCATGAAGTGCTTACATGTTCTGAACAAGTGCTGAGCATGAATAAGCAATACAGATAGGGTGTTGGATAACATAAACACACTACCCCCCATCAAGTACACAACCACATATCCATGAACACTACAGAACCCTGTAACATGATGGTACAAGGTGCACTCAGGCTGCATGGGACCTGTCCACATCCCTGGTTGTATCATACACATATGGCAAAACAGTTTGCTCTACACATACACATCATGTAAAACATAGCTTCATGTCAGTCTGTGAAAACACTGAATGGTGCACACCAACAGTTATCACAACCCACAAAGTGGAGACACCACTCATAATGGGAAGCACTGCACTACTACCCTGCTGAGTCTGGTCTGAAAGTCCATGAACCTTAATCACTGTATATGTTATTAGCAGTACAGATGTAGATGACAGTATGGATGATTTCACACTGCATATCATACCTGTGACAGGTCATAGGACATCATCACCCATACTGTATTCCACCTACACTCAGTATACTAGATGTACCATTGTATGTCACAGGAGTGTTCTGCCAGTGGACTGTTGACAGAACCAACTCTACAAAAGGTGTCTGAGTAATATGTGCATATCACACCAGTGGAAGCTACAGTAAAACAGGGCTAATTCATTGCACTCCCCCTCATTGTAGCCCATACCACACAGACAAATGGGAGGCATCTGCCTATGTAAGTATGTGAATGGCTATGACTTAGGAGCAATAGCTGACTCAGTGTTGTGGACAACATACAGAATGGGCTTTGTGGGTGAGGTGTGTGACATATGTGCACAATCTGACAGCAGCATATTGCATTGTCACTGGTAGGTTAATAACCCTGTACCCATGAACTACCACCTAGGCAGCGGTCAACATAATGGACACTGTGTGTGAGGGATAGTGCTGTGCAGTTTACCTCCCTGAGTTAGTGATGTCACCAGGCCTATTAGGTCATCATAAGAGGCAACCCTAGTCATGGCAGGGTGCCATCCATGAACATGGAGATCATTGTACAGCCATACTCATCACTCAAGTAACCAATATCAGATCACATATCACCTTTAAAATTATTGCCCATGTTTGGATGGGCGACACCAGCCTTCACAATCCTCATCTCCACTATGTAGCATGAGGCCTACCCTGCATAAAGACATGTCCAATACTGTGATGTTGGACATGCTACACATACATATCCTGATATGAAATACATACGTCATGGACATCCACCTTCCTTGTACAAGGATTGCCACATGCTGGACAGATCCTTGTGCCATACACATTACATACTCCTGCCATACTATGCAACCTTGTCCAGCAAAGCTGCACATTTCACCTCTGTCAGACATGGTGTGATGACTGCATGGTAGATGTATCATTAACTGTCTGGATCAGTTATGTGGCACTGCTTCACCTGGCGCTGGAAACATAGCTGTCTGCTACAGCTAGGTAACCTTACATCCTAGGCTCATACATGGCCCAGGGCATACAGACTACTACATGACCTTGGCCGTACATGCTATAGTTATTAACCATCCCTGCAAATGCCAACCGGCTAGCCAGTGTCCCATGTGTATCACATGTGCAACACAGGCGATACGTGGCAGGATGTTGAACTGCTGCACAGTGCCGTGTAGATGTATATGGCAAAACACATGCATGTAAGGTGCGCAGACACTGCACGGACCTGATCAGACATGCGAAACAGCATGCGAATGCAATCACCAGGGAAGAAGCTGCAACAGGTGGTGGGTCACCAACCCAGTCCCTACTCACACTTACCGAGGAGCTACTGCCAACCTGGGACACCGTCTGAACAGCATCCACAAACCTTAGCTGACATTGTGGAGGTGGGTTTCTCTCAACCACCGTAGCTGGAATTGCCTGGTAAGTCACTACTGTATATATAACTATTATATCCCATATAGTTGCATGTGTCACTGTACAATATATAATGTAACATCACATCCAAGGCATATATACACATGCCGCATACTATGGTATGCTGCTCTGTGTATGCACATGTGCATACTCCATAGTATATCCTATTGTACTGGCGAATGTGTTAACATGTACATTGCACCCTGTAGCTGTCATACAGGTGTGGATAATGATCATACTGCTGTGTCACCCTATATAAGTACCTCTGGTGTTCCACAGAGACAGCAGGCCATTGTAGGTGAGACAGTTATAAGTATCAGGCATGTTAATGCACAGATATATTCACCATGTGGCCAGTTAACACATGTACACATAATGTATGGTCCGGTCACAATATACAGTTCGCATCTGCAATCCATCACACTGGCTACCCATGTGCAATACTTACAAACTAAGTGAAACACCAAAATGAAACCTCAGGAACTGTCATTGCTAAATGTGTGGACAGCTGTGCATACAATGGTGGAGGTGTTGTTCAATGTAGGAACATGTACTATACATCAGAACTACATATGGGGTACACAAACAATACTATACAGTGAGCTGGAGTATGGGCAGCCGCAGGATTCACCATTGTGGATTATGCCCCTGCTATGAGTGCACACATTGTGATGTGCTATCTGACATGTCCATGACATGTAATGGTCCAGCTGCAACATCGTCTCACCATCACATAAAACATACCCCACATACCAAACATACAACCCTTTGTCTGCATAACCCTGTGGACAGTGGAGTATATGACATCTATGGGTGTATGTCATATGGGACAACACAGACATGTGAGATAGACAGCCATCACAACTGTTTGGCCAACACATGTTCACACACGGCCATATAGGATGGCCAGAGACATGTAACAACACAGTAGATGTGATGTGTTTGTGTGTACACCCTGTTGTACATTGGCTACACATGGTCCATCTATAGCCTTTGTTGAATGGTTATATTGCAGATGTGAACACTGGACATCCTACAAGCCTGTGCACAGCTTGTGGAGGTGTAACTTCTTTCGACTACATAAGATGTGTTGAACATCATAACTGTGTCACAGCATGACAGTAGTCACCTGTCCAGCATCCACATACATACACAGACAACCACATCAGGCCACAGATACAGTACATTTCCTTGCTGCTGTTGGACATCACTGTCAGCCATGCACCTCATGTATGGTACACAAATTTTATGTGGGACATGGTGTATTGACAAGTCTGCCATGTGTGGACATGGTTGCCAGGCAGCTAAAATATGTTTGCAGATGTACAGGGGTGTCATCTGTATGTCCTTCGGTGACCTGTGTCACACATTCCACATCATGTTTTACTGTGTATACACCTCAGCGACGTGGGTCACAATCCACAGTATATATGTATTGTGTATGCACATAGTCATGGCTATGCACTGTGTGTGTAATTCACACTGTATAGCAATAGAGACACCTCATGATTCCATGCAATGGCACTGTGTCTGTACTTCACACTGTATAGCAATATAGACACCTCATAATACCCATCAATGGTCATGCACATCTGCTAAAAGTGCATTTTATCTGTAGGGCAGGCAGACAAAACTGCAATGTGACACTATTACACTGTATATGTGACAGGACACCATTGTATCAAACATGTATGCATGTCAATGCACACGTCAGCAGATTACATGTCATACTACATGTTAATGTCAAGGTCATATGCCACACATCAGCCATGTGTACTGTTAACCTGTGCTGGTCCACATGGTGTAACACAGGGATGCATGCTTACTACCATGATTGTGTGAAATGCATGGCTTCTGCTATGACACATGCTTGCTGTTGTGTGCAACCCAGGGATGTATGATAACTACCACTATTATTGCCTGAGCTGCATGCCGTCTGCTCTATCACATGCCTGTTGCATGCCTTCTGTCAAATCACATGCATGGTGTGTGTGTGTGTGTCTGTCTGTGTCTGTGTGTGTGTGTGTGTGTGTGTGTGTGTGTGTGTGTGTGTGTGTGTGTGGGTGTGTGTGTGTGTGCCTGTATTTTAATGTCGAGTCTTTGTTTGCCTTCACAGGTGATGTAGGTGCGTTACCCTCCTGCGGTCCATCTGATGTTAGTGTCCTCACAGACTCTAGCAGTGATGATGAACATATGCTTGAGATACAGGCAGGTCTGTCTGGGGCTGAATCTGTGCCATTGGTTGCCATTCCACCTATATCCCCCTCATCCCCGCACACAGATCTCATGCCAACACATACCCCATCACCAGTGGCCATAGAGGAAGGACAGTTAGCATGTGGTAGCTTGGAACAGGAAAGTGTGGTGGCTAAGGAAGGTGTGTATTCACACCATGGTGTCAGGCAAATGACTGGAGATGGGCCACACAGGCATGTGGCCAGTGCTGGTCATAGGAGGACCTCTGGCCGACATGCCCCTGCAGGACAGAGCGCAGCAGCTGGTGTCACCAGACGCATGTTTTAGACTGTAATGGCGGTACAGGCACGTGCTGAACAGCAGAACAGAGAAGGGCAAAGGCTTCAGAGGGCTGCTATCTGTTCTTTAAATGACAACATCCAGGCATTGACAAATGCTCAACAGCAGATTGCTGAGGTTTTGGACAGACAATTGGGTGACATGGTTGGAATCCTTGACCGTGGCATGACAATCCAAGAGTGTGAGCTGTCTGTGCTGGAACATCTAGTAGGAGTGAGGCATAGGGCATGTGGACGTAGGCTAGCTACATCATCTGGTGCAGGTCTATGTGAATGAGCTACCTCACATGCCCGCTCCCATAGTGGTGGTAGCAGCAGCAGTGAAGCTGGTGCTGCACTGTCCACACCAGGAAACAGCAGGCCACGATGACATGGCCCTGGATGGTCCCAATGGGGACACGGTTGCAGTGGACATGTGACATTGGACAGTACCCAATCTGCACCTCTGCCTGGTAGTGCCCGTGCAACCCCTGGCAGGCACAGGTCATGTGGCCATGGCCGGACACCGTAAGCTGTAAAACCTGGTCTGTACAGTCTGGAGCTGTCAATAATACCCCTGTGTAGGCCAGACACATGGCAGAACTGTGTGCACACATACACGCACACACCAGAAACATCTGTAGAGCACCACAACACTCACATGCATAACAACCATACATGGCCAATTAGATCATAGGCCCTAACCCACACACATGATGTCATCCACTGGTGCAGCCTAGGCCCCTGGATAACATTATCACTCTGTGCATATGATGATGCCTGTGCCGCATCCCTGTCATCCACACCATCGGTGCAGGGACATGCTGATATGGTCTGATGCACATGGTGAACAGAATAGGAAGATAAGTGTAGATTACAATTGTTATGTACTGTTGACATGCAGCAGACATACCATGTAGTACAGGTTTAGAATGCATTGTTTTCTGTTCACAGTATGTGTCTTGGTAACAACAGTAACAGCATGTTGGTAATGATGTCCTGCTTCCTTTCTTCAGGTCTAATTGCATGTGCCATTGAGTGCCAGTATTTGCAGTTTCCCATGTGTAAATGTGGACTACTCACAGGTATGTATGGCAATACCAGCATGCTAGTCATAGCTTCAACCTCACTGTTAGAAAGGCTGGCATTCCAAAGATGTCTACATATCTACTGATCCAGGAGCATGGGAGCTGTGTACTAATCTACAGTTGCTAGAGACGTGACATTCATACTGGGTGACATCACAGGTACAGTTACATGGGGAGGGGAGTTTACATAGCGGTCTAGCTGATGACAAGGGTAGAGGCCAGTTGTTAGCTTGAGGCCTCACTTTGTAGCAGTAATACACATTTACATTACAGGATGAGAACACACAACTACACACACACACACACACACACACACACACACACACACACACACACACACACACACACACACACACAGGTATTTGCACACATGTATTCAGACACACAGTAACACACCCACACTCACGGGGTCAATGACACTGTAACACACACACACACACACACACACACACACACACACACACACACACACACACACACACACTTGATAGTGTTGAGCTGAGGACCCCTGCTTATGTGGTAATCACCATTACAGTACTGTGCACCCACATGATGCAACACAGAGAATAAACATGTACAGGTAGTCAGTAATGCCTAAGATTGACGGCATCAACAGGGTAGTAGATTGCATCACCTGGAGGGGTTAGGGGTCCTATCTGTTCACTATGGCAACATACATCCTCACTTCATGGACCAGACAGCCATACATACTTACACACACACACACACTGTGGAGTCCACAATTGAATGCACCTATGTCATGCACACCCCACCCCTGCCTATGTCTTGCTTTCTACACTGAAGTATGTACAAATCTCTACAACAGTGTACAGGAGAGTAAGTAACAATTGAGATGTATTCCCCACCATACGTGGCATATATGGACACACAAGCAAACACATGGCAGTACTGTGAATCAAACACCTGCTATCTTATGATGTGTATGACAGACATGCAGTGGTATTTCCCACATTACAATGTGTACTGAAGCTACCTTTGGCAATTGTGCTGATATATGTATACAGAAGGTCTTAAGTGTTACAGGTGTCAAGTGATTTTCAGTCAGTGACACCCCGACCGCTGTATAGGTTGTATGTCTTCCTCTTCAATTAACAGAAACATAGCTTAGTGTTTGCACATGTTATGGTAGGACAGCTTGTGACACACCTGTGAGCTGCCTTCAGCAAACATCCATCTGCAAAGATGGCCCACCACTTAGTTATATCCACACATCCATCCATACCTGATGTACATCTTACCGTACTGTCAGTATATCACCATATACAGTTGGCAATGATGGGGCAACTGCATGTTGTAGTAAGACACACGTCACCTGCAAACATCAGCTACTGCACACACATGGTAGCTGAACGCACACCACTACATGTACATGTGTGTAGGTCCTACATTCCTGTCATTTAGCCGTGTTTGTAGGAAATGCAATTGGTGGATATGTATGATGACATACATGACACATTGACTGTTGTATGATATGATAGTTGTCATGGGTAACCAGTACAGAGGGAATGTTAACTCAGTCAACATTGATATCACACATTATGTACCGTTAGCATTCAACAGCCATGGACCTACCTTCCATGTGCTTGTGTGTAATTGCTGTAGCCACCTGTCTGCACGAAGGACAGCAACAGCTATTCTATGTACATATGTTTTGTGTGTGTGTGTGTGGCATGTACATATCCACGGCAGGTACATGCATGTCATATCCAAACATGAGTGTGTTTACTGGTGTACAGTAACAGTCATCTGTTACTGCTGTATGTGACCCAGGGCCCCTGTCACGTGTACAGCCGACCTGGTTATGAGCAGTGGTATCATTGCATTGCATAACACATGATGCAACTGTGTCAGTACATGGGTAGTCTGCACAGTTGCTGTAGAGCTAGGTACAGTCCACTGGTCATGGGTCACATGGTGTTGTACTAATATATGTTCTACCACATGTATGGATGTGTGTTGCTGGTCCAAGGACATGGTGATGTCTGAGGGTTACATCCTAGAATGCGGCTTTTGGCACTGTGATCTGCACCTGACACATCTGTGATGCCTTTTGAGGGTGTACTGGTCAGTACATGTGAGTGGCCTTCATGTATGTGGGGACACCACCACCTGGAGCGGTCCGTAACACTGTTATGGCCCACATGTCTGTATCCGAGGTATACAGTGGTAGTGCTATTGTGCACAACTGAGTCTTCAGCCAGGTGTTCCTCATTGCATAGATGTCAGTATTCCCCATTGTTGGATCTACATTGGGCAGCTGTGATTACGAACGCTACACAACTAGCACTGTTTAGCATACACATACAATGCAGTTGTCCTCTAGGTGTCAGGGTGTTAACCTGGACTCAGGACATTCATCTATGAATGGCACTATATGGGCGAAGTTGCCACTCCTGGCAGGACATCACCACAGGTGGTATTAGTCTGCCAGGTTTAAATTGGTACATCTAAGGTGATGAACAGCAGCAGACATTGTGTAGAAGACCGGTGTCAGATATTTGTAGTGCAGAGTTCATGCTAACAATGACAACTATCGACACCACTGTGCCCTTCTGTGTTTAGAATCAGAGTGCATACAGAACAGCCCTTTGCTACTAAGTGTGTGAGCATGCCCAGTATGACGTTGTGTAGATGGACACATAGTGCATTTCAAACGGCCGTGTGCTACTAAGTGTGTGAGCATGCTCAGTGAAACCTTGTGCCGGTTATGTGCCTCAATGTGTGTGGGCATGGCCATTGTAACCCTGCATAGCGATAGTGGTCATCCAGTCAACAGATGGCCATACCCCACTTCAGGATGGATTCCTACATTGAACACACTGGTTCACAGATATGTACATTGTAACTGTCAGTCAATGTCCGCATTCCTAGAAGGTCATATTGACAGTCTTCAAAGGTGTAGTGTCTGTGGCATGGCTCGTATCTATGTAGTATTGTAATAGTGGTCCTTAGATTGGCAGTTATCCTGATCACACCACTGACGTGTGTTCGTCTCCATCTGTTTTCACATTGTGCCTTTTCTCAAAAATTGCTTTAAGATTCTGCCCTCTTTTTCTGACAAAGTTAGGTTTGCCTGGTAAATAATGTTTAAACTCCTCATTATTTTGCAGTACAAACCAATATTTTGCAACAACATTCTCTATTTGTGATGAATCATCAGAGAAGGTGTAAACAAAGTTTTCACCTTTTTTGGTGGTGCCCCTAATGTGATGGAGGTTGTGTTCTGCACAACCTAATAGAGGAGGATATAGGGAATTCCTCTTTGCCAGCACTTCATTAATGAGCATTTCTACTAGTTCTAAGGGGTAAGCCCTTTGGGTAAACATCTTACAAACGTTATTTGTCTCTTCCAGAAAATCCTCTAATCTACTGCACATTCTAGAGGCTCTAATAAGTTGCCCCTTTGTTTACACCTTCTCTGATGAAAAGGCACAATGTGAAAACAGGCAAACCACGGCAAGTGAATGGCACCTACAAATGTGGGGCCTGTAAACAATGCTCTTTGGTAATTAATGACTATCATATGTATTTAAAGGCACGCCATATTAACATTAAACCATTTGGGCATTTTACTTGTGCCTCCAAAGGGGTCGTCTACATAGGTCTATGTACCACCTGTGGAGGGTTTTATGTAGGCAAAACAGAGAGTGAATTTAGAAAAAGGCTTTACGAGCATGTATATGAAATAAACAACAAAAAAGAAAGTAATGCATTTTTCAAGCACTCTATGGAATGCCCTAATTTCAAACTGACTTTTATGGTACTAGAGCAGGTAAACCCCCACATTAGAGGTGGTGACTGGGAATCCACACTTGAGTTCAGGGAGTTAATCTGGCAGCTTAAGCTTGATGCAGGGAAAACACCAGGACTTAATGGTTCACTCAGCATTGGTTCAGTGCTTAGACTTAGAAGGGCCAGATTATAAGCATGTATATTTCCCCTATTTTTCAACCATCCAGTTTTTCCATCTTGTATTTTCAAGTGGCCTAATTGTTTTTTGGAATCCACTATGTGCAATTTTTCATTCAAGAGTATAGTGTGGATGTAGAGTAATCATCAGTATACATTCAGTTGTTGCCAATGGTTATTATAATGTACAATTGTACATCTCATAATCATTTTAGTTTTAATTTTAACCTGATATCTCTATTTTTAAAAGTGCATGAACAGGAGACTATTTAGTATGACTAGATTTGAGTTTTTAAAAAAATTGGGATCACGTTAATTACAGCACGTGTTCAATTATCTGCATTATTTAAGCAACCTGTTGCAATTGCTTTGGTTGTTTGACTTGATAAAGCCTGGAATATACCAGGCGAAAGCGCTTGTCCGATTGTTTATTTATTTCTTTTGCATCTGGAAATTTTGTGAATAAAGTGTTCTCAACTTTGCTGGTCGAATTATTGCCTTCGCTTTTGGTCTTGGCGCTTGGATTACTGGTTTTGCTTGGTTCGTGTTTCTTCATTTCTTGTGGTTTACAGCACAATAGGTAGGTCTACACACTGAAATGGAGTACCTGACATACCAGTACAGTAGTAGCAAAAGTGTACAAGTGTCAACTGTGCCCCCCTTCCAACATGCAGATTTAACAGTCAGGTGTGCCCCCCGGTACTGTGTAGGAATGTGAATACAGTCGGATGTCCCTCCACGCTGTGCAGAAATGTAGCAACAGTCAATGCCACATGACGGATGGATACCCTGCAGACACAGCATGCCACATGTCAGTGTATAACGCAGAGGTCGGCACCACAATACTGACTACCAGAACATGTAACACATGGATCCAGTTGACCATACTGGGCATGCTCAAACACATGAAGATATGACGGCAATGTCAGTCGACAACATGCGGAATGGTTATACTGGGCATGCTCACACACGTAAACACAAGACGGCCAGGTCTGCAAGCACCAGTGGTCCGGACATATCTGCTGGTACATTGCTATACTGTTGGATGACTGTGCTGTATGGTATGTGTGTGGTACTGTCTATTGTCTGTATATTTGCCATGGTGTATTGGTAGTTCACATTGACTGCATGCGCAGGGTGTTGCTACCAACACTTGCAAAGGACGGTTCTTTGTTTGCGGCCAGAACAAGGCCATTGGATACTGAGTGAGTAAGGCACATTGCAGCAGTTGGGAGTGGTTGTGCGTGGGTTTGCATGGTGTTAAGCACTGCTAACCTCTGGTTACAGATTCTTATACTTGTTTAGACTCTACATTTCATTAACAGTGCAATACTCGCATACTGGTAGCCAAACACGCTTACACCCGCTCACTCCCTCACTTGCACATGCACCGACATTGGTGCTTGCATTTGTCACTCACGCTGGGTGGGCACGATCCCTTGTGATGCCTATTACATTGGACTACATGATTACAGTATCAGGTATGGCTGACCATTAGGCGACGGCATGGCATTCGACTGTATGGAATTGGCAGCCTGTCCAGTGAGTTAATCATATTATATACATATTCCTCATACAATCTGCTCCCATCTGGCAGATGCATGGGAACCGATACTCTGCAATGCAGACAAGTAAATTTGTTTTGCGAACCACATCTGTCTGCCGGGTCATGCTACAGCATACCTATTGTAGGTTTTTCACCTTTTAAATTGGCCGAGGTGAGACTTTAGGATTAACACCTGTCCCACTTTGCGTGGGACATTCCCTCCTTAGGCGTATGTGTCATGCAAAAATAATCTAGACATAGCAAATGTCCTGATTACAGGACAATATTATATTCTACGCTTCTCTAATAGTTGCATGTAACAGTTATTGTATATATGACACTTCTATATGTTATGTGAAGTAGCATAAGCAACTTGACTGCTGCTAGACTAAGCTTTGATTTGTGCTAATACATATAGTTCTGTACTATGCACGGCTGTAGGTATGTTCTGACCTGGTATGTCTGACATTTCTATGGAGCAGGTCCCACTTTGGCCATTTGGAAAGGTGGCAGCCCTATAGGACCTATATGTAGAGATGTCAGATTTGGCAAGGCAACACATACCCACAGCCAGTAGAAAATAGACTACTTCACCGGTTTGCATAAGTAAAGGTTATTCTTGTAGCATTATAGTTGCTAATACTGTTTCCTGTAACATCTAGGTGTTTCAGACACAACATAATCGTTTTATGCAACCACTACAGACAATATATGGATTCTTTGCCCAAAATCACAGGCCATGTGCCATAATAACATTCATTTTGCAGGAAACAACTGCCCAGAGGGGAGTGTCCCTCGCAAAGGC
>NC_056737.1:359413759-359428759 GCF_019279795.1 Protopterus annectens | reverse complement strand
TTTAACTTGCTTGTGGTTTTATTATTAGGTTTTAGCAATTATTTAGTGTAATATATTTCTTTCCCCATTTGCAGTCCACTATACCTTTTATCTGTCTTTGCATAGCATCATGTGACTCTTTTTTTATCAGCTAATTGAATGCACCTATTTAAGCTGCTTGTTATTTTATAGCAGTATCTGATGAAGCAACAGCAGTTGTGAAAGCGCTTACCTTTTCTTTTTTGTTTTGTTTTTGGTTTGAATAAACGTCGTTTTTTGTGTGTTATCTTGGTGCAGTTTTTCTGTTTTTGCCTTATATATTTTCTGCACCTTGTTTTTACCTCTAGCCGTTTTTATTCTTCACATTGTTCATTTTTATTCGGTGAAGGGGCACACATCATAATATGGAGGATTTACCTAATGAGAATTCTTTGACTGGACCACATCTTCGCTTTTTACGAATCCTGGATGTTCCTGTCAATCCATTACTTAATGCTGATCTTGGCACTAATACTGATGATGGATTTGCTACTCAATAACGACTACCAGAATTTTTTCAGCTATACGGAGAATTGTAGAACTTGATGTACAAGTACTAAAGACTGCAATGGCAGCGGTTGCACCTATAAGCCTCTCTTGAAGCTAAAATTATTCCACGTGGTCTTAGGATTCTTAACATGCCTACCTACAGAGATACGTATCCAGCACTGCTCCGTAAATGGCAAGAGCTTAACCTGAAATTTAGTTCAAGGTGCATAGAACTCTTGATTGAATTCTTTTCACCAATAGAGGATGATCTGAAGTCTCAGATCATTGCTTTAGAGAAAAAGATCTCTGACACTTTTTCTAATGATCTTACTTTGAGCAAAATGGAACAATTGCAGGATAGTATTGTCTCTTATGAAAAGAAACTCCAAAGTGTTAAGCTAATTAAGCTTAATAGAGACAAACTATATTTTGTCAAAAATAATGTTTTTTCCTGACCTAGAGAAGCAGTGACTGCATCACCTCAGGAAAATGGTACTTCTAGCGTTAGATCTGCAAGTGCTGCTCCACAAGAGTGCATAACCCGTTATGCCAGTCAATCTATGCCAGTCTACTTCCAGTCTCTCTGAAGAGAGAGCTGGCGCTGCATCTGAATCGGAGTATTGCAGCATCATTTTTAAATACTAACGCTTCTACTTCTCACTTAGCTTGAACAATTCTCTACCAACCAGTGATAATTCCGGCAATGTTTCCAGGCTCACTTCTTTACAAGGTACTGGTCATGTATTACCGTACATTGCTAGCGCCCCTCTCCAACAAGTTGTTTGGACTCAGGGTCCAGCAGATGACAACAGTGTTTTTTTGACAAAATGAAAAAAGGAGACTTCATATTGAAAGCCCCATTACCATACAAAGCGCGTCCAAGGAGCACTTAACAATACAGAAGGGCGCAAAAGAATCACTATTCAGAGTGAACTGTGCAACAGCCCAAAAGGAGAAGGACATAATTACAGGTTTGGTGATAAATATTTCGACCTTTACTTTGAGTGATGAACAGCTTAATCTTGTGAATAAGGGTCTGTCTTTCATCCCTGCCAAGAAAGCTGACCTGGCAGAGATGTTGAAAGACCTTAGATTACTGGGCAGGAATTTATCACTTAAATACTTGTTTGCTACGGACTTAGCGAGGTCTAATAATATGAATGAACATTATAAGCAACCAAGTACTTTTGTTCCTGCAGTACCTGCAGGTGTACAGATGTTTTTAGACATTTGTGAGATCGCTTTTAGAGACTTGAATATGTCTAGTAATAATAATTATTCATTCTGTAATTTGTCCAGTGATGAATATAGAGCTCTTCAAGAGCTTAAATGCTTACAATCCTTGAAAATAAAACAGGCTGACAAGGGTGGGCCTATAGTTTTGTTGGACAGAGACCTTTATATTAGACAAATGGAGAAATTGCTACATAACACACAGACTTATCAATGTATTTCTAGAACAATAGTGAACGCATTTGTTGAGAAAGTATGTTTTTTAATTTTTGATCTTTTAATAACTAATTTGATTAATGAATCCTTGTTCAAATATTTTAATGTCTATAAACCAGTAGTCCCTAGGGTTTATGGCTTACCAAAAGTCCATAAAGATATGTTTGTTCCTCCCATGATACCAATTGTTTCAGGCACTGGTTGGTGCACTGAACCCCTTTCTATTTTTGTAGAAGGGAATTTGCATGGTTTCTTGGAAGGCTGTCATACTTTACTCCGAGACACTAAGATGTTTTTGGAATACATACAACATAGGATGACTACTATTGAACGAGATGAAGAGTTTACTTTTGTTACAATGGACATAGAATCTTTATTTACAAGTATCCCCAATTCTTGGGGTGTGGACAGAGTCAGAGAGATCCTTACTGTTAATAGATGCCTTACAAATATTAAAATTCAGTTGATTTGCAGCCTACTGGAAATTATACTTGAGAATAATGTAATTGTTTTTCAAGATTATTTTTTTCTTCAGAAAGTTGGCGTAGCTATGGACACTGCTTTTGCCAATAGCTACGCCAACCTAGCTTTGGTGTGCTGGGAGCAGCAGACTATTTTTTCTGTAGATAATCCTTTCCTTGGGCAAGTATTATGGTATGTTTGCTTTGTAGATGATGTTGTTATGTTGTGGAAGGGACATGGCTCTGATATTTCTAGATTTATTGATTATTTACATACCACAACTGAATTCCTGAGATTTACTTACTATAGCTCAAATACAGAAATCAATTTTCTTGATGTTACGGTCAGGAGGTCTGATTTTAATCAATTGAGTAGTATTGTTTACCACAAACCTACAAGGAGAAATAAATTTTTACATAAAACAAGTATGCATCCAAGGCATATCCCTAGGAATGTCTTGAAGGGACAAGTTTTTAGGACTCTGCGTCTCCACAACAGCGATGAAGAAGCAGAAATAGCTCTTGAAAGTATTAAGTCTGATTTTTTTAGAAAGGGGATACTCATTATCTAATATTAATAAAACAATGTCTGAAACATGGAAATTGAGGGACACTAGATGTAGACCCTATCTTAGAGAAAATATTAATAGCCACACTTTAGATAATAGTTTGGCAGCTAAGAATGATTTCAGGGTTGTTTTTCAGTTTTCTAGTGATGTTAATCAGTATACACAGATTATCAGGAGACATTGGCATTTGCTACAAGAAGTTCCAGGGCTAATTGAAAAAGTTGGTGAGATTCCTTTATTTTGCTTTAGGAACAATAGATCTCTCAAGCAGCATTTATGTAATAGGGAAGTCTCTGAGACTTTCAGTTTCCCTACACGCATCGGTACATTTCCTTGCATAAGATGTACTGCTTGTAAATATATATTTAGTAAGAATACTTATACACACCCAACACAAAAATTTTCTATCTCTAGCCATCAGTATTCAGATTGCAGGACTACAGATGTAGTGTACTTTTCTTTCTGTCAAAAATGTCCTGTATATTATATAGGGAAAACTAATAGGATGTTGAAAGACAGAATATTGGAACACATCAGAGAGAGTACTAATTGTAAGGAAACTAATGCTTTAGCTAATCATGTAATGCATACTGATAGTTCCCATACCTTTAGGTTTTTTGTTATTCAAAATATACCTAGTAGTATACAAGGTGGGGATATTGAGAATACTACAGAGAGCTATGAACAAAAATGGATCTTTAGACTTAATGCAGAGAGATTCCCTGGTCTTAATGGTACTACTTCCCTGAAACCTTTTCTAAAAGCTAGACGGCTTAAACATTAACATTAAGTTTGGTTTTAGTTTGTATTTTTATATATATATATATATATATATATATATATATATATATATATGTATTTATGCATTTATTGCTATATATTTTTATAATATTGTCTTTTAACTTGCTTGAGGTTTTATTATTAGGTTTTAGTGATTATTTAGTGTAATGTATTTCTTTCCCCATTTGCAGTTCATTATACCTTTTATCTGTCTTTGCATAGCATCATGTGACTGTTTTTTATCAGCTAATTGAATGCACCCATTTAAGCTGCTTGTCATTTTATGCCAGTGTCTGATGAAGCAACAGCAGTTGTGAAAGCGCTTACCTTTTCTTTTTGTTTTGTTTTTGGTTTGAATAACCGTTGTTTTTGTGTGTTAACTTGGTGCAGTTTTTCTGCTTTTGCCTTATATATTTTCTGCACCTTGTTTTTACCTCTAGCCGTTTTTATTCTTCTCATCATTTACCTTTGCTGACTATCTGGAAGTTGACCTGACAAGTATTCATCCCAACATCGTATGACTCAATACATGCATAAGTTCAGTTGTGTAGCACAAACAAGTGTCAGCCAACTGCACTAAACCCGTATATGTGTGTGTGTGTGTGTGTGTGTGTGTGTGTGTGTGTGTGTGTGTGTGTGTGTGTGTGTGTATCTATTTATATATATATATATATATATAAGTGTTGTTTATGTATATATATATATATATATATATATATATATATATATATATATATATATGAGTGTGTAACTTAAGTTGGTAAACTAACTTAAGTAACTAAATAAATAAACAAAAGCATTGTATATCGAAAATATGCAATGTACTGCCCAAATTGTAAATGTTAAACTGACAAATGAAAATGTGAGCACTGAAAATAAATTATTAATTTAAATAATTAAATAATAATACTAGAACATACCTAATAAAAAACTGTTCTGTATGAATGTTATATGATCTCTGAAACATCATGTAACAAACTGGCTTTCTGCAAAAGCTTAAAAATGGAGTGGGTGATGAGTAGGAGTTTTTTCTTTTAGTGATATGTAGTTTCCTTTTGAAAATAAATTTGGTAGACAGGAGCAATGAAAAGCCACAGTCAGAGGACTTTTGATAAAGATTGCATAGTAGAGGTGGGGTAGACAGGAGCAAAGAAAAGCCACAGTCAGAGGACTTTGGATAAAGATTGCACAGTGGATATGACTTCTCTGTGCACAAAATAGCCTGTGTATTAAACAATTAATTTGCTCAGGGATCCTTAAAAGCCATAACAAATCATGTCTTCATGCCATCCATCATGTGCCTGTGATGTGAGTGCAACTCTGTCTTTCTGAAATCATGAATAAAACATAAGTGTGTATATCAGCAAACTAAATAAATTGCCCAACTCACATGACAAACTGCATTATACAAGCCAACATCATTTCCAAGGGCACTAACAAAACTAAACATAGATATTCTCTGTGTTGTACAGTTTATGATAAAAAAGCTTATGCATTCTTTATCTATAATAACTTTGAAATCACAGTCTTGGAAGCTAAATATTTATAATGTAATTAGCAGGGATGTCAGCATTCCCAAAGGGAATAATAATGCATTTTTTTTTGCATTTAGCTTTAATCCATTTTTTTGCACCATTCGTGATGGGTTAACCCCATCTACAGTGTAATAACATCACTGTGGGACTCAATGATTGCTCCCAATTTGCAATTGTCAGCAAACTTAGTCTGTCACATGCCGTCCATGTTTACCTGTACTTCTGAGAAATAAATTTTGAACAGTAAGTGGCCCTGTCCTATGCCACTGCTGACTGCTCTTTTGCTAAAGGTGAAGTTACCCACTTTGACAGTATGTTCCCTGTCAGTGTGCCAGTTGGCTACCCAATTGGGAGCATTTCTCTGTAATACCTGAGTGGGGGATTGTTTCAAATGCCTTGGCTAGGTCAAGATAGGCAGTATGCACTGTCTTTCCCTCATCTAGGGCCTTGGTGACTTTCTCAAAGAAGTCAGCTATGTTTAACAGGCATGATCTACCTTTAACAAATCCAAACAGTTTTGGGTCCAGAGTTTGAATATTACTTATGTCCTTATTAATAAGGTTCATAATGATTCTTTCCATGGCCTTGCAGATAAGGCTAGTCAAGCTTATGAGCCTGTAATCACCAGGGTCGGTTGATAGTCCCCCATTATGCAGTGAGATTACTGCTGCTGTCCTCTATTCCGCCGGAACATAACCAGTTCACATGCTGTGGTTAAACAGAGATCCAAGTGGGTCTGCTAGGTCATGTTTTAAGTTGTTTAAAAGGCAATCTGGGATGTTATCTGACCCCATCGATTCCATCTTTTTGCCCTTAAAAGGCACGAAGATGACCTGCTCCCTTGAGATAATGGGCTGAGGAATGGTGGCAGGTATACTTTGGGGAATGACTGGAGGGGGGGGGTGAAGTTTGCTCCAAATCTGTCAGGTAGCAGGTTGACTATTGGCTCCAGTTGAGTATGGATGGTATTATCCACAACCAGATCAGTACATTGCTGGGTATTCCCTTTTAGATTAGGGACATAGTTTAAGATTGCCTTCTGACTATCCTTAGCTAGCGAGGCTAATTTTGCCTTGTAATTAGCTTTGGAGGACTTGATAAGAGCTCTAATTTGTATTTGAAGCTAGAGAGGGATTTCATCCTCTGCTGAGCCAGTGGACATTAGTTTCTTTCTCTTGTTGTATAACCTGTTTATACTAGGGATCAACCAGGGTGGCTTGTTTTTTTTCATCAAGTCCCGGTTTTAATCCAGTCAAGTACAGCTGATTCTATACAGCTGCTTAAGTGGTTATCCAGAGTATTGGTATACACCTTTGCATAGGAGTCTGCATTATCTACGTTTGAGGGGGGATTTGTAACTTCGTAAACCATCACTTAGTATGGAGTAGTTTGTCTTTGAAAAATTCTTATGCATTTTTGAGGTTGATGAGGTATGTGGTCTTATAATGACATCGAACAAGACTTATTTATAGTCCGATCTTACAATGGAGGACATCACACATGAGGGGGGTGCAATGGTCTCCCATGTTAGTGAGTACTATGTCCAGGACATTTGATTCTATTGCAGATGTGGGTGTGCTGACTAGCTGTTCCAGAGCATTTGCAATAACAAAGTCCAAGAACCTCTGAGACAACATGTTTATGTTATCAGAACATTTAGAGCAGAAACATGTAAGAAAGTGCAAGATCTGGGCTATTAGAGTAAATTCAAAACTTTGATAAGTAGGTGTATATCTGCAAGCAGTGTGCATATACATTGCAGATTTACAGTAGTTTGTTTTAAATATCAAGCACTAACTAGTTAAAGGTAACAAGCATATGGATTAGCAAGATCTATGCCTAGGTTACAATAATAACAGCACAACATCTATATGGACAAATTAAAGTACTCCATTATCAACAATTACGGAGGACATGAAAGAAGCAAAAATCAAATAAATCATGGCAAAATGTAAAGCTTGCAGGCCATTTTAAGAAGTGAAAATTTAAAAGCAATCCATTTAATGCTAACATAGGGACTGAATAGCTAGATGAGGAATTAGGATTTGGCTAACACAGGTTCAGAGGATTCCATGAAGAGGGAAAGTAACAACACCAGAGGCACTTTTAAGACATAGAATACAAAGAAAACATAACATTTACATAATCTGCGGGTAGCAGTCTGATTATAAGACTAGAAGGAACAGGTCCAAAACAACTAATGTCAGATTTCAATTGAAAAGGCATAGTCTCTTACTCAGTTCTCACAAATAATGCCATTAGAAATGATTGCATGACAAGGAACCACTCGAAAAGCCATAATTATTATTTAATATTTTTCAAATGTCACTCACGAGAAGGGCTTACATACGAAGACAAAAGTTTTAGAAGTCATGAAAGTGTATTTAATGGATATAGAATGTTGCTTAGTCTTAAATACAAGATGTGATGGATGTTAAAGTTTGGATGAAAGACGCTTTGACTTATGTACTCATGTAATACTCTGAGAGTTAATGAATATGTCTAAAGGAATAAAAGCTGTTTCTTTTATGCAAGTTGTCAAGGAAATGTTGATGGAAAAGAAATGTATATTATGTGTATATATTAAGTAAGACATTGAAAAGATGAAAAGTTCTGTTACGCGAAAATCAAAGCAAGAATAAGCATTGGTTGCTGATTACTGAACTCAAGGCTGTATTACGTTGGTTTGTTGAGATAGCACTGTAGTCATTACTGTGATATGATACAATACTTCTGCTTTTTTACCCTTTGGTATCTCCACTCCTCCACTCATTGCACAACTTTCTACTCACAATACAGACCCTGGAGACCCAAGGTGACACAAGAACCTAGTTTAGCTCCAAACACTCTGGCCTGTGAATCTCTACTTTCCTTACTAGCGTACAGTCTAGTGACAGCAAACATCATTGTCCCTGCTGCTGTGATCATACCTTGGCTCAAATCAAACCCACTCAACTCTATTATGTAACTCCTTTAGCTGTATAATATAGCATTTGTATTTTCAGAAGCTATGTGCAGTGAGCTACTGAAATGATGTGCAGGTACCACTCAGGTGCACCACACCTGTTTGTGGTTGCAATATTCTGAAAGTAACAGTAACTATATACTGAAAATCAAAGAGATTTGCAAGTTCTTTTTTTGTGTATTTATAGACTGATTAACTCCAAGTGATGCTGTGATGTTGCCCACTTTGCTTCTCTCCAAAACCCATCCTCATTTGTTCTCAGGTCTCTAGGTTTATAGTGACCTAAGGTCTCCCTTTGACCTCCTCTACCACTCAAAAACTGTATAACAAAGATTAGTTAAACAACCAGTCTAGACTACAAATCCTACATCCTATGGCATGGATTGACTACAAAAAAGCATTTGATAGTATCCAACATTCATGGATAAAAGAGTGCTTAAAAATGTTTAAGATACACCTTACACTGATTGACTAACTTACAGTGACCATGAAACAGTGGTAGACCACTTTGCAATTAAGCAATGGTAAAGGACAAATTATTATCCTAGGGATAAAATTTCAAAGGGGATATTCCTGTGTGACTCTCTGTCACCATACCCCAGGGATTACCTCAGTACCATTGCTATTCTGTCTTGCCCTTAACCCACTAAGCTGTTTACTTAACAGCTTTGGCCATGGCTATAATTTGGCTCCTAGAAAACAACAAAGTGTAAAGACTTTTCATATTCTATTTGTCAATGATTTAAAACTGTATAGCTCATCAGATGAGGAATTGAAAGCACAACTGCAGGTTGTTAAAACTTTTTCAGATGATATAAGAATGTCATTTGGTCTTGATAAATATGCAAAAGCAACCTTTACAGCAGGAAAACTGCAGCACCAAGAAAACATCAGCCTGGGACAGGAATGTGATATAAAAGAACTTGAGTAAGAGAGAGTGTATAAATATTTGGGAATTGATAAAGGATCAACACTAACACATGAACAAATGTGAATAAAACTTAGTAAGGAATACTTTAAAGACTTAAGTTAATCTTGAAAATACCATTGACATCTAGGAATAAAATCCAAGCTGTAAACCAATTTGCTCTTCCTGTCCTAACTTACAGTTTTGGAGTGATTGACTGACCCCAAAATGTGTTGGACAGATTAGATAGGAAAACAAGAAGGATGCTTCATGCTCATCAAATGATTTATAAAAATCAGTGCAAACCAAGATTATATATTTCCTGTTCTGAAGCAAAGATGGGCCTCCTTGAAATTGATTACATGTATAGATCGGCAATCGCAGGACTCTACACATCTGCTGACCTCACAAGACCCAAACATAGTGAATGTTTTGAAACATGAGGAGAATAAATCTTGGATGACTTCCTTGCTTAATCTAGCAGAAGCATACCGGTGTCAAACAGGAATGGAAATTAAAGCAGAAGTAGATATAATTCAGGCAGCGACTGAATGTGCCAAAAATCAAAGGAAAGAATATAAGGTGAAGGACCAGATGAGAAGGCAAGAAATGTGGAAAATGCATAAATATAGTTGCAAGTATAGAAAACTTCTGGAAGACCCTCATGTTGCTCAGGCACTAATGCAGGAATGGTTAAGGAGAGACGGATTTAAACCAAGATATGAAAGGTTAATATTGGCGGCCCAAGATAGTGGGCTATGTACACGTTGGTTTACAAAATCTATTGAACATGTGTGAGAAACAGACAAATGTAGGTTTTGTAAAACCGAACTGGAAGCAGTTGCACATCTCATTGCTGGTTGTGAAATACTAATGGCAGGACTGTATACTGAAAGGGCATAATAATGTGGCAAGACTGTTGCACTGGGGATTGTGCAAACATTATGGTATTGAAGTGGCTGAAAAACCTGGAAATATGAGCCACAAACCATCATAGAAAATGATGAAGTCTACATCATATAGGATCATCCATTACCAGCAGTTCAAAAGACAGATGCTAGAAAACTGGATATAGTGGTCCACGAAAAGAAGACAAAAGTAGCATTGATCATTGAAATCACCACACCCA
The DNA here is from genome assembly GCF_019279795.1 of Protopterus annectens. Classification (NCBI taxonomy): domain Eukaryota; kingdom Metazoa; phylum Chordata; order Ceratodontiformes; family Protopteridae; genus Protopterus; species Protopterus annectens. The sequence goes on along the minus strand of NC_056737.1, from coordinate 359,418,457 downwards.
GAGACTACAGTGCCCTGCATACAGAGAGACACAAAGTCATCAAATATCAGGATTTGCAAGCATAAATAAGAGCAATGTATGTGAAAAAAGATACCCAGATAGTTCCAATAATAGTAGGACCAACAGGTCTTACAAAGAAAGAGTCATTACTGGGCACATTGCAGGTGCTGCAAAGAGCACTTTTTGCTGATATTAAAGAGTGGAACAAAACTAATTTCATGAACTTTAATTGTACTTTGACTTAGGAATGGAGTCAGTTCCCATCATGGTATTAGAAACCCAAAGGATTTGGAAAAATTATAAAGGGAGAGACCATATTCATACCCAGGAGAAAAAAAGCTTACACATCTCTCCTTCCTTATGAGGATCCACATTTCAGATTCCTTACATAAAAAATCTTAAGAATAATATGAGCAGCACAAAAAAACTCTGTATAAACCTTACATATTCCTCAAAATGATCTCACTATTTCTCTGTGGAGCAACCTAGGCCCACCAGTGACATTAGAAACATCCTCATAAGAAACGTGTGTTAATCAGATGTCTTAACTCTGGAAACAACAGCGACATCTGTAACCTAACTGAAACTTGTCTAAAACCACATACTGATACCCTAACATGTATCACATGATATTGGACCTGCACTTGAAGAGGCTACATGATCCTTTTCAAATTATTTTAAATTTCAAAATACCATGTCCTCACTCAGACATACATTTGGAGCTAACTGGTAATACTTGACTCCTTCCTGCATAGAAACAGCTTACCCAACCTGCCTTCCAAGTAGACTTAGAACATCTTATTCAAATGTTCACAAGTTACACTTGTAAAAGGAATTACTCCCTTATCTTAGGTTCTAGGTGTCTTTGTACTGTGCTGTAACATTGGGGCTGTGGCTGAAATGGGTCTAGTTTGGAACAGTTCACAACCCTAATTAACATAAATACAATACATACATGCATAAATAAATAAACCATTTAATCAAGCATTTGCATAACAATTCAGTACATACGAGTTTGAAACTCCTTCAGAAACAGTAACAGAGCTCTGTTGGCAGCTGTTTTTACACTGACAAATGTTGTCATGAACATAGGGAACCATAACCTCAAAGACTAGTATTTTTTAAAGGTCAGAAGTACATCCTGCCTCCGGGGGGGATGGGGGGACTTGGCAATGACTATGCTACAGATGACCCAAGTTCTCCTAGTGGTCTGGGTATTGGAGGAGTTAGCATGGGAGAAATGGGAGTGAGTGGTCAAAATTCAGTCCTCTTATTCTGAGGTTGGGGAGGGGGAATTGTTTAAGTCTTACTGCAGGAGCACCATCCCCGGAGAGAAAGCCCAACACTATGATTCGGTCCATATGGAGTCATGGAGTCAGAGGCAGAAGCTTTGGTAAGTAGTGCATGCACTCCAGCAAACACTGTGACTGTGTGTTACCTGCACCAACAAGCAGCTCATTATAGCCAGGTATGACATGTCCTGTGGCTGCTGAAGGACAGGGAATGCAGTTTGGAGCACACAGAAAACTAACCTTCTACTAGATAGCTTTCACTGTTGTCGGCTCTAGCATTTCCCTCCTGGTGTATTCCAATATCAGGAACTAAGAAGAATGAATGAGATGATGAGGGGTCCAGTTATAGATGAATAATCAAATCTGCTTCGTGGGATTTATTATAACTAATCTCCTGAAGAAACCAAGACAATGCACAGAAGACAAACAGCACACTGGAATCATTTAGAAGCTGTGAAGGCCATAACTTATAGAAATGGTGGGAATATGTTGGTTTAAGCTGCAGTGGTGCAGCGGTTAGCATTGTCACCTCACAGCAAGAGGTTCTCCCATTCGATTCTCGGCTGTAGCGCCTTCTGTGTGAAGTCTGCATGTCCTCCCTGCGGTCGAGTGACATTAAAAGACATGCAGGAAGGTTCAAGCATGAATGGGCATGCTTTTGTTGAAGGTTGGGCATTGGGCTGGCAACTCAGCAGTGTAAAATCCACTGCCAATCATGAGGGGACCAGAGTTCCTCTGTGGTGACCCATAACCGGGAAAAGACGAAAGACAGTAAGGAGGCCTTCATGAATCCCCAGTGAGTACTTCTTAGCAATATTGGTGGACCTATACGTTAAGTCTGACTGCACATGATTTTTTCTAACAATACTTAAATACTTCTGTTAAATTCTCATGATGCTCTGCTTCATCTATAACTGGACCCATCATACTAAAATGTTACTGCACAGTGTATTAATACTCTGCAAATTTCATGTACAACTGGTGGATATATTATATAAATTAGAAGGAACAATTTATGTGAGACATAGTGTCATTGTGACTCTGGTAATGTGAGACACAAACATAAAAGACATGACTCCTCTCTATTATGAGTAGGGGTGTTGTGCCACAGATAAGAGACTGACATACATATAGAATATTCAGATAAGCTACACAGTCATCAGTTATGCTTATACATAAATAAAAATTCCCAAACTGCTCTCACACTGTCAAACCTGGAACTAACAGCCACTGTACAGAACATGCCTTCTCTGCAAGAGCACCCTCACTCTGGCAGTCTAATCCCACAAATTTAAAAGAAATTAACTCCTACTCCAAGTTTAGATGGAATCTTAAAACATACCTTTTCAAGGAAGCCCAGAGCATCTGCATCTCTAAAGGCCACATTACCTAACTTTCCACCCATTTTTTTACCTTCCTGTCATTCTGTCCTCCACCATAACTTTACAATGACCCTGGGATGTTACTATATACATTATAAATACTTTATTAAAATAGTATAATTTCTTTAGTTAATACCATTGCTGTTGTATCTGATAACATGTACTTTTTTATCACTATTCAATGTTTCTGTTAAACTAGCTTCTGACTTGTGAAAATTCCATTTGATTTTTTCACTAGAGCTATAACAGCATTTGGCCATTTCTCATTAGTGTAATATTCAGAGGATGTGACAAGAGTGTGTGTTGACTGCTGTTTGTGGCAACTTGGCTGCAAAACTTTGCACTAAGGGAAGAAATGCTAGGGTATGAATACTAGCATTTTATGCCACTGTTTAGTATATTATGAAGTGTAATTTGCCTGATGCAGTCATACATTTTTTGAGGTAAATTATTTTTTAAATACAAGCCAGTAAGGTCACATAATCAGAGTGTTTTGTAAACAGGCTTATGTATAGAACTACATGTTAATGACTACATATTTAGGCATATATACATGCACCTTGTTTGAGAACATCCTATGCCCAGATATCATTCACCAATGGCTGTTGCACATAGACATTAAAAGTATAGCATAAAACAGCTATCTTATATTTTGTTGAGGCATTTTTCTGTGCACAACTTTTATGCAATTTCTTTTAATTCTGGGTTATTGAAGGAACAGAGGACCAGTACTAGGCAAGCACAGGGATCATAAGATTCCTAGCCACATGCACCTTTAAGTAGACACACTTAAAAATTCATGCCACTGTTTTCAAGCACATTATTGTACTCACCTCCCAATCTGAGCAGGGCCATTCATAATAACCTTAATGTACATTTGTGTCTACAAATCATTAAGACTAGCCTTAAGGGTAGGCAAAGCAGGTCTTTACTTGGCCTGTAGTGGTAACTTATTCCATAAACTGACAATATGTTGAGTTTGGAACTTGTCCTGCCAAGTGTTTGTTGGATTACATTTAGGTCCCTGGTGTAGGTGCTTGTAGAACCAATGGTTTTTCAAAGAAACAGGCAGTAAAATAGGATTTCGTCTTTCATGGCTTCAAAGCTAAAACAAAGGTCAACTCAAAGCAGCAAGAAAGTATCTGAGTATTGGGATATTTGAAACTGCAGTAATTTCTATTGTACGAGGAGGCAATTTACTCCAGTGGGATTTTTATCTTTCCCTACTATAGTGTGACTGTACAGTTGGGATATGTAAGTTTGAATGTTGTTGAGGCTAAGTCCAACAAATGAGGAATGCAGAGAAACTAAAACTATGCAAATACCTTGTGTGTGTGTATGTGTGTGTGTGTGTGTGTGTGTGTGTGTGTGTGTGTGTGTGTGTGTGTGTGTGTGTGTGTGTGTGTGTGTGTGTGTGTGTGTGTGTTATACTGTTTTGAGTTATGATTCTTGATGTACAGAAATCGGTGAAGTGTAACTCATTGGTGGATGTCAAAGGAATGCAAGGGCATTTTTTTGTCTTTTAAAACCAGTTGCCGTTATATTATAAAAAGGTATATGTACATATGGCATATAACATGTACAGTGTCATGATCTTATAATCTGTCTTTATTATGCTGAACTGATGTAGAAAAATACTTGCTGATGGCTGCATGAGCTTTTTTGGTAATACATGACTTGTCTGGGATGAAAACATTCCTCAGCCATTTGCAAATAAGAAAAAGTCTATATAATATACGTGAATATGTTCTAAATAATTGCCAGTGAGTTTGATTTTGATCGGTTGAAAATTATGTCAAACAACATCACTGAAGATAACCATTACTGAAAGAAAAAACAATCTAAAAACAGCGATAGCTAATGTAAACAAATGTGCTACATTTGCTATCATCAACATATAGTAAAGACTTTGCTTTTTCATGGTGGGCTTGCCCCTATTCTTCTGACATGGGGGTATCTGTCCCTATACCCTCAGAAGTTAAATAAACCAATTCTGAGGTTGCAAAACTCCATAGAAAGGGAGA
>NC_056737.1:359398759-359411259 GCF_019279795.1 Protopterus annectens | reverse complement strand
TACGGTGCATCAATGGGACAGAATAGTTCATTTTTGTTTCTTTATGGTCTATGGAGGATTATTTCAGTAGAGCAGGATGGGCTATGTTTGTTACTTTTTTGTTTGTGTTTTCATATTCTTATCAAATTATTTATTTTCAGTTAGTTTTTTAAGGTTTCTCTACAGTTGTTTAAGGTGAAATTCCTTGAGGGTCAGTACAGTGAAGAGGAAGATGTTGGAAAACATAACATCAAATGCTTTTCCCATTGGAAATCATCGCTGATGTGATTTTTTTCAAGTGCACCAGCAATGATCCACTTATTTTCGGAGATATCTCCCTTCTTCAAACATTGAGTTGGTGTGTGTAAGTTTGTGGATTGTAGAAGGCATTACACCTCATGCAAAAATGCTTAAAGTTTATTTTTTCTCCCAAATGTGGTTTGGGCATTATTTTTCAATATTTTGGATTGTCAGCAATATGGAAGGTGGCGAGCTAAAGTAGAACCATTTTTCATGCAGTGTATTTTAGTTCTATAAGCTGAACTTTCTTCATTCAAATTATATAAATGGAAACAGCTTTCCTTACTTCATTAGTGCTTGTGCTTTTTTTATGTACAATACATTCCTACATATCTGACAGGGGCATATCCAGGGTTTCTGAAACTGTGCACAGTCATCCAGAATTCATCCCCCTCCCACCACCATGTTTAGCTGCCTATCCAAACCCCAAACCGTGCATGTTTCTATATACTGAAAAATTAATTCAGAAATGACAGGCTTAAGCAAAAATCCATTTAACCAACTAGGTATTCTGAAAAAAGCCATTTAATGAAATAAATAACCATAAATGATATTAAATATGCCAGTCAGTGTTTGTCTTATCTGGCTAGTATGTAAACACATCTAGTTTCGTGTGGCATAGTTGATCATCCTGGATGAATTGCAGATTATATACTGAATGTATGGGTTGTCTAGAATCTGGTTGTAGATGAGCGTGTATGTGCTGTATCTTTAAGAAGCACATCAAGGACTGAACGTGCACATATAAATACCGGGCACATACTATTCCCAGTGCCATTTTGAGAGTGCAGCCAGAGAGTGAGCATGTATTATTTCAGTAATTAGTTTGTACATAAGTTACTTAAGTTAAAGTCAGTAAACATCTATCATGATGTGTTTGTATATAATAAATCTGCTTGTACAGAACCTACAAAGACCCTTCTGTTGTATTCAAAGTAGGAGAGCGACATGGTGTCAGAACCAGGATTACAGAGATTGGTATTCAGAACCATAAGGTGCAGAGATGACAGTGAAGGTAAACTAAGAGAAATGAGCATAAAACAGAGCCAGAAAAGAACCAAAGGTAATAAGAATTTGTGCAAACTGCTTATTTTATAAAAAAGATAAAACGGAGCATTACAAGGGTACAAACCACATCATTAAACAAGCAGGAGGCATAAAAGGTTTATTAACTAAGGGAAATGTTTAAGATTAAGATATTTGATTAAACGATTATCATAAAAGCAAAACGAGTGTGTTTAAAGTAAAATGAGTATGTTTAAAGCAAAACAAGTGTGTTTAAGGTAAAACTGGTATGTTTAGATTAAAACAAGCACAAGAAAAGTACAATGGGCTTGAAGAGAGATTAAACAACAAACCAAATACAATAAGGGCAAAAATGGCACATTAAGTGTAAATAAAGCAAGGTGAATGCATATGATTTGGTGAAGTGCTATGTTTTGGCATAACTACAATGTATTTTATCAAGGGCATAACTTGAGTAAAGTATCTCAAAGTATGTAAAAGTGCTTAAAGTGTGTGCTTATTACTCTGCATATATTCTGAAGAGTTTATTTGTGTGCAAAGTGCAACTATTTCATGAAATACAGTCAAAGTATAGCCATTTTGAAAAGTTTCTTGCACTGGGTGTGTCTATTCACAAAGTGTTTCTTGCACTGTAAAGAATTATCTAGCAAGGTACCACCATTTTGGGGAAATTTCAGTGTGCTGTGTACTGTTTATTCACAAAGTACAATTATTTCAAAATGTTTCTGACCCTGAGCTTCTCCTGCCCAGTTCATTCGCATCGGGCAGTTATTTGAAATGTTTCTTACACTGTTGAGGCAACTTCTTGCAATACAGTAACTTCAAGAGTATTACAGTGTCTGAGAGACTTATTTCGCAAGGTTCAGTTATACAGAGGCTCGTTGTGCTATTGGGCAAAGTTACAAATACTGGCATACATTTCTGGCATATGTATACATGTGTTTGTGCATATTTGCAAAACACTTCGATGGTATGTGTTAATATGGCAGACAGATTTTGAAAACCCTTACCACTTGTATTTGATCAGAATAGTGCAGAAAATTGGAGAGTATTTGAGCAAGAGTATGGTATTTTTATACAAGCAGCTTATTCAAAGATGCATGCACCAGGGAATTAATTTGGTTAAACAAAGCTGGGTCAGATGCCATTGAAAGAGAGCGTTCATTTGTGTATGCACCAGCAGTATATGAGGGAGTAGGTGAAAATCGTCATATTGTTGTGCAGGCTGAATCAAGGGAAAACCCCAAGTGTTTGAAGCATAAATTCAGGGAAATGCATAACACCCAGACAAATATTACATTAGAGAGGCATTTGTTTTACACAAGAGATCAGAAAACAGCTTATATAACTGACCTGAGAAACAAAGCTAAAATGTGTTGGTTTGGTGATATAAAAGATGAGTTAATAAAAGATAGCTTCATGTGTGGTATTAATAGCGCTGCTGTGAGAAAGATTTTCCTTTGTGACAGTGATTTAATATTGAGTAAAACCATTGAGATTTGTCAAATCCATGAAGTTACAGAAAAACACACAAGTATGTTTGCAAAGCGACAAGCATGGTTTCAGCAGGCTCCAGAGTAAATGTAGATAGCATGCAACACATGGTAAACAGAAGTAGGCCTAAGCATGGCAGCCACAACCCCTGCTGGCTCACCAGGTAAACCACATCATTTTTTAGCAAGTTCTAAGACCAGTTCAGTTAATGGAGCATATAAGTGTAGTACAAATGTGACTTAGCAAAACCCAAGTCCAGCTTTATTGTTAAATGTCAGAACTGTGGTGCAAATCATGAGTCTAAAAGAGAGAAATGCTTAGCATTTGGTTAATGATGTCGCAAGTGAAAAAAATGGGACCATTTTCAAAAGTTTTGCAAATCAGGTAAACCCCACACAGTTGTAAAGAAGGGTCACACAAGAAAACAAGTTGATCAAGTAGACTGCAACCCTACTTTTTATATATTGGTGAAAGAGTTGATGCAGTGAGTTTGTTGGCAAAGAGTGTTTTGTACAGTCCAGATCAATGATAAATCCAGAGAGCTTTAAAGTAGACAATGGTTCAAAGTGTAATGTTATATCAGCTGGCACATTTGCTAAAGTGAGAACTAATGTGTGACTCAATGTGAGTGGTAGTGCAATACTTGTTGTCTATGGAGGTGAAGAAATTCAAACAGAAGGCTCAGTGATGCTTTCATGTTATCTGGGCAAGAACTGTTACAGCTTGTTATTCTATGGAGTTCGAAGACCAGTGCAATCATTATTGGGTCTCAGAGACAGTTTGAAAATGAATCTGCTTTCTTTTACCAAAGAAGTTAATTAAATAAGTGTATATCCTAGTTCCAGTTTTTCTGAAGCCATTTTCTTAGAGTATGCTGATGTTTCCAATGACAAGTTGGGAAACTCCCGGTCATGTACTCCATGAAGTTAGACCCAGAGGTCACTCCACTAGTCAGACCAGCAAGAAAAGTTCTGACAGCTATGCAGGATAAAGTCAAAGCTGAGTTGGATAAAATGGTGCAGCAAGGTGCAACTTGTCAGGTTACAGAACCAACCAAATGGGTGTCATCCATGGTAACAGCTCACAAAAATAGCCCAGATGAAATCAGAATATGTATTAACCCAAGAGATCTAAAGAAAGTATTGACGAGACTACATCATCCAATGTGTACAGTTAAGGAAGTTGCAGCTCTAATACCTAATGCCACTGTTTTTTTTCTGTCTTTGATGTAAGTGATGCTTGATCGCAAATCCTCATTACTAACAACTTTTGGTACCATGTTTGGCAGATACAGAGTCTTAAGGATGCCATTTGGAATACATTCTGCAAGTGAAGTCTTCCAGCATGCAATGGAGCAAAATTTTTTGTGTTATCCTTGTGACATAATAGTAGATGATTTATTGGCTGGAGGGAGTGGTGAAGCAGAGCATGACAGAAACCTAAAGAGAGTTCTAGACAGAGGACGTGAAGTCAACTTAAAGCTCAATCTTCAAAAGTGCAAATTAAGACTACCAAAAGGTACATATGCAGGTCATTTATTTACCAGTACTGGCTTGAGACCAGACCCGACCAAGCAAGCAGCTATTCTTGAGATTGTAGCACCAGATAATATTCAAGTTCTACAGCATTTCCTAGGCATGGTGAACTATTTAGGCAAGTTTATACCAGACTTCTGTGAGTTGTCAGCACCTTTAAGAGAGATTACGTGCAAAAATGTTACATGATCATGGTTAGAACAGCACCAGAAGGCATTTGAAGACCTTAAAGGAAAACAACAGGATATTAAAGCAGATTCCCCAACCTGCTGACTCTTCCAGTCCCTGTTCTTTGATAAAGCTTAAAGAAATCACCCTTGCAGCTTTAAAAAAATAACCCACTCAACTGTTTTCCCTGTTCTGCTTCCTAGCTTTCTATACTGTTTTTGTTTCACTTTGCAAACCAACTTGAAAACCTGTAGCTGGCTCTGAAATTATGATGTCACATCTGCCATCTGCTCTTGCTCTAGCTATCGGGATGTTTCCTCCCCCAAAGTGATATAATCCCCACCTGATTTGCATGCTGTATAGAAGAGCCAGTGCCCCTCCCACATTGTGATGTCAGACCTGCCTTACCCAGCCCACTCAACCTAATAAAATCCATGTGGTGTGTGGAACTCCTTTTCATGGTTCATGTATCCTGTCAACTGCATTTGTTTGAGGGACTACTGAAAAGTTTGGATTGCCTGCATTTTCGTCTGCATTTTTGCTTCATTGGTAAGATAAGTCTTCCTAGTGAATTAAAAATGTAATTCTACACACAGCCCCTGTTTGAATGCACTCCTAGCCCTATTTTGTGCTGCCTGATACAGTTTATGACTCTTCTGAACAGGAATACTCTCTTCCTTCCTATGAGGATTCTGCTGCTGAAGAATCTATCCCTTCAGCCTCTCCTCCTGAGGAATATTCTTTTGGGGAAACCCTGCATACCATGAGAGAGCACTTCCACTGGGAGAGCCAAGATTATTCAGAATCAAAGAAAAGGCTTAGAGATTTTCTTTTACTTCCTCAGCACAGGTCTCTTGCTATTCCCCCTGTGCTAGACATTGTAGATGATGTATTTTCAGAGTCCGGCCTTCCTCCAGACTCCTTACCTCCAACTCCTGTTAAACCAGACAGATACTACAGCTTTCCAGATTCACATAAATTTCTTTATAAAAACCCTGCTGCTGACCCAGAAACTATTTCTCAGGGTCCCAAAGGGGTCAAGGCTTCCACTGCAAAAAACCCTATCCCCTCTGATAGGGATTCAAGGGCACTGGACAGATGGGAGAAAAGGTTTACACTTCTGCTACCTTGGCTGAGAGGGCTTTAAATTGTCAATTTCATATGCTTAAATATCAGCAGCACTTAATGTCACTGCTTAAACAGAAAATATTAACAGATTCTGAATGCGTAGAAAACAAGGAAATGCAGGATTTATTGCATGCAACTGAACAAGTGGGAAGGCATACTTTGCAATCTGGTTTTGATTCTCTGGAGGCCTCTTGCAGGGCTGCTGTTACGGGTTCTGTCATTAGCAGGCATGCTTGGTTAAAGGAACAGAATCTGCCTGATCATGTTAAAGCAAAATTATTAGATGCTCCATTACAGTATGATACTTTGGTGTTAAAGCAGAGGAGGTGTTGAAGAAAATGGAGGACAAAGCAAAATCTATGCAGACAGTTAAGGACTTCTTACAGGTGCAGCCACCCAGATTTAGCAGGAACTGGCCCAGAAAGAATTGGTCCTTTCCAGTGTCAGACAGGCCACAAAGAGGCAGATACAGACACCCCAGAGGCAGATCCCAGCCCCAAGGCTCATACAGGCCTAAACAATGGGGTGCTTCTACCTCCAAAAGCAGAGAAGACAAATCACAGCTATACAAGAAACAGTCCCAATGACTTTCCTCTGCCTGCACCAAGCACTTATCTTTTGGCAGCCCCCTTAGGGGGAAAACTAGAACTTTTTTCACAAAATTGGCACATGATCACCCAGGACAAAGGGGTCTTGAATATAGTGTCTGAGGGCTACAGGTTCCACTTTCACACCCTGCCAAGGGCAAAAGGTATGCCAGACCTGCCATACAAACAATGTGCAGAGGCACAAAAGCAAGTTTCATCCCTCATGGACATGAGGGCCATTCAGTGAGTACCACAGCAAGAGCAGGGACAAGGATTTTACTCGAAACTTTTCTTGGTACCCAGAAAGGACAAAGCCTGGAGACCAATACTGGATCTGTCTATTCTAAACACATTTCTGGAAGTTCCGAAATTCAAAATGTTGACTTTGCAGCAGCTTCTGCCCATGCTGGGCAAGAAGGCTTGGCTTGTAACTTTGGACCTAAAAGAAGCATACCTGCATGTCCCAATCAGACAATCTTGCAGAAGATACCTCAGATTCATAGCTGGTTCAATGTACTACCAATTCTCTGCACTGCCCTTTGGCTTATCTACTACACCCAGGGTCTTCACAAAATGCCTGGCACCAGTAATTGCATTTTGCAGACAAAGAGGAATTCAAATATATCCTTACTTAGACGACTGTCTTATTCAAGCAGAGAACAAGCACATTCTACTAAAGCATCTGGCGTTTGTAAAAAGATTACTAATTTGCCTAGGGTACACAGTAAACAAAAATAAATAAAACTAGTACCCTCTCAAGAGATAATATTCCTGGGTGCAAGCTTAAATACAACTGCCCAGATGGCTTATCTCATGCCAGACAAACAAAGGCAACTGACTTCTTACTTCAAAATGTTGGCAACAAAGACCCAGTTATCTACAAGAAAAATTCTGAAGGCTTTGGGCTTCATGGCATCTTGCATCCTGCTAATTCCATATACCAGACTGCATATGAGGAAACTACAATGGTATCTAAAATGTGTTTGGACTCAACATTGCCACAGCCTGGAAACATTAATTACCCTCATTCCCTGCCTGCAACAGGAGTTTCGATGGTGGGCACAGGCCTGTCAGCACAACAAGGGACAGCCATTCACTTTACCCACAGCCAGGCAGACACTAGCAACAGATGCATCAGATTATGCCTGGGGGGCCCACATGGCAGAAAAATGTATTCAGGGCACATGGCCCGCAAGCCAGATGCATCTTCATATCAATCAAAAAGAGATGCTAGCTGTTCAAAATGCCCTGACAGCTTTCAAGGATCTACTTCATCCAGGACAACTACTGATAAAGACGGACAATACTACAGTCATGTGGTACATAAACAAGCAGGGAGGCACACATTCCTACCCCCTCTGCAGACAAGCCATGACTTTGTGGGACACAGCATTGACTTATCAAGTTCACCTGCAAGCACAATTCCTGCCAGGAAAGATAAATACTCTGGCAGATGAACTAAGCAAAAACCTCATGGATCCCCACAAGTGGAAACTGGATCCACAAGTCTTCAGCATGATAACAAGGAAATGGGGATGCCCAGACATAGATCTGTTTGCCTCCCCTCACAACTGCCAACTACAGAGATTCTGCACAAGGACTTATTACAAACAAGCATGGGAAGTGGATGCCTTATCCTTCAGCTGGAAAAAACTAAAAGTATATGCCTTTCCTCCACTGCCTCTCCTCCCCAAGGTACTCCTAAAGGTCAGTCAAGAGAAGTCAAAAATGATACTGGCCACGCCAGCACTGGTACCCAATCCTAAAGAACTTGTCTCAAGGTCCAGCCTGGACATTGCCTTAAATTCCTCACTTACTGACCCAACAAAACAATCAGATCCTGCACAGCCAACTCAGAACCTTAAATCTGGCAGCATGGCGGATAATGTAGCCATTCAGAACACGCATAGGTTCATAGGTATATACTAGGCTATCTGCCCTAGGGCATTTATAAGCCTAGCCAAAGTGTGTTTGGCTTTCGCCACCCATTTTAAATTAATTTTGCTATGCCCTTTTTCGAGGTTAGTATACTGTGCCTCTGTCTAACAGTGACACAGAAGTGATACCCGGGGTAAACCTACGATCTCCCATCCACTCATCAAGATTCCTCTTGAAGAGAGTCAATGAGGGACTCTGCCTAACCTGGACTGGGATTTTATTCCAGAGTGAAGGGAGCTTCTGGGTTATGAATCTGTCCCTCCAGCATGTCCTATTTATTTCAGTGCTGAGGTTCAAGTCTCTCGAGTGCGTAGCTCGATGGGATTTGGATTTTCTGAGGTGCAGCATGCCCATTAATTCGGGTTGGACATGGCTTCATCGTCAGGCACAGATCGCCTCTGAGCAGGCGGTGTGCCACTGAGTAGAGCTGGAGTTTCTTTAACCAGGCAGCATATGGCATCTGTTTGAGCCCTTTGATCCTCTTGGTGAGGTACTTTTGGGGTCTTTCCAGTTGCTGCAGGTGTCTGGTAAGGTACAACCCAAAAGGGGCATTGTATTCAATTATGGGCCTGATGAGGGATGAGTAAAGAGGCACGATGACCTCCCCTGATCCAGATGTGAATCCCTTCATGATTAGGTGGGCTATATAAAATGTTTTTCTAACCACTTTGGCCACGTAGTTGTCCCTAATTACTTCTTCTGTACTTAATGGATTTCCACCTATGTGGTAATTTGTGGGCACTTTGTTTTTGCCAAAGGGGATGACTATACACTTTTTGGCATTTAACTTGAGGCCATGGCTCTGGCACCAGTTGTCTGTTTCTATGAGGCCCTTTTGGAGAATGTTTGTGTCGGTTGGAGAGTCGATTATGGTGCCCAGTTTGCAGTCATCTGCGAACTTGGTCAGCCACAGTCCTTCCGTGTTGGCCTGTACCTCCGAGAAATATATACCGAACAAGAGAGGTCCCAGGACTGAGCCTTGTGGGACGCCACTTGTAACTGGTTTGGAGTCTGACATGGCTCCAGCAATTCTAACCATGTGGGTTCTGTGCTAGAGCTAGTTTGCAACCCATCTAGTGACATAGGGGTTTATATTTAAGCTGGTGAGCTTATCTATAATGCCCGAGTTTGCGAGGTCCAGGTAGGCTGTGTGGACCACCTTCCCCTCGTCAATGACCTTGGTGACTGTTTCAAAAAATCGACCAGGTTTAAGAGGCAGGATCTGTCCTTAACAAAGCCGAACTGGGTAGGATCCAGTGTCTGTAGGTCCCCAATATCTTTATTTATGAGGTCCATGATGATCCTTTCCATAGCTTTGCAGACCCATGCCACTCTTTGGGTACATATCCTGTAGTAAGGCTGAGATTGAACAGTAGTTTTATGTTTGGGTTTAGCTCTTCTTGGAGTTCATGTAGGATGCAGCCTGGGACACCATCTGGTCCCATTGATGCTGTGTTTTTTGCTTTGGAGGCGGCTCTTACCTGAGCATCTGAGATGTCGGGGAGACAGAACTCTGGTGGGATAGATACTTTCCTTTTTGGTGGGGAGGGGAGAGTTTGCGCTGAACCTGTCAGCTAGGATGTTGGCAATGTCTGTGCCCAAAGCTGTGATGGATGTTATTTTGGAGGCCAGGAGGCCCAGTACCAGAAAATCTTATGCAGAAAAATGGAAGAGATTCTGTGCTTGGAACCAGGCACAAGGAATTGACACGTTTGTTGCAAACATTCCTCAGATTTTACAATACTTAACTGAGATGTTGGACAGAGGCCTATCCTTTTCATCAATTAAGATCCATGCCTCTTCCATTTCAACCCATTACAATACGGAACCACCTATCTTTTCTCATTCTTTAAGAAGGCAGTACCTCAGAGTGGCCAAAAACATAAGACCTCCAAGGAGAGCACCAATACCTGCATGGGACCTCAATTATGTCTTGGAAAAACTCACACTGCCTCCTTTTGAGCCATCCTCAACAGCTGATATAAAATTCTTATCCTGGAAAACAGCTCTGCTCCCAGCAATAACCTCTGCAAGATGAGTCTTGGAGTTACAGGCACTCATGGCTGTGGAACCTTTTATCATTTTCCATCCAGACAGGGTTTCTCTGAGGACAAACCCAACATTTATGCCTAAGGTAGTGTCCAGTGTGGCCCTTAACCAAACCATTCACTTCCCTACCTTTTATCCAAACCCACAGAACAAGGGTTAGAGTGAGAGACTTCTGCATTCTTTGGACATACACAGACAGCTACACTTCTACTTGGACAGAACTAAAGCTTTCAGAAAGACTGAGCAACTTTTAGTGGCATATGCTGCAGGATCACAAGGAAAGACTATCTCAACACAGACTATTTCAAAATGGATAGGCCATTGCATTTGTTTCTGCTATTCACAACATGGCAAATCAGTGCCTAAGGACATTAGGCCACATTCAACCTGTGCAGCAGCCTTCCTCAGAGGAGTACCAACCAAAGACATCTTAGAGGCTGCAACTTGGAGTTCGGTGCACACCTTTACAAAGCACTACAACTTACCTCTCTACTCTAAATCCAGAGCAGGCTTTGCCACTGCAGTTCTGCAGGGCCTCATAGCCTCTCCTAATCCTATTTAGCCCCAGCCACCCATCCTCAGCTTTGGTATTCAACCCAAGAGTAATGACTGCAGCAGTGAAACACGATGAACATAGTACAGTTGTGTACCTATCATAAATATAGATGTTCAAGTGTATTCACTGTTGCAGTCCAGCTTACCCTCCCTCCATCCCCCTTTCTTTTGCTGGGTCTTATCTGTACTTCTCTATTCTATACAACCTATGTGGTGTATTTGCTTGTAGATAAAGGAAATAATTACCTTAGTGCATGCATGTTTATTGGCATAATTTTTAGCCTACCCTTTTGGGGGCACCTGACATCTGGGGCAAGAAAAACTGAAGAAAATGGCGTCGGCTGCATCTTTTATACCCCTGGCGCACTGACGTCAGGGAAGAGGCGACAGCAACTTATGCCGGACCAAGACTTTGGAATTCAGGCCGACTGCGGGTAGCCTGCCAGCAGGATAACCCAAGAGTAATGACTGCAACAGTGAATACACTCGAACATCTGCATTTATGGTAGGTACACAACTGTACTTTCTGCTGAGTCAGCATAGCAGGAGCATTCGTTATGAATGGAGAATACTATATAATTTCATCAGTGGCACCCATTTGTTTCCACTTATATGTATTATTAGCACTGATATTTTGCAGTAACACTGGTCTTGTACGAACTGACCATTCGCTCAGGTCTGCTAGATTGTCTTACTGTAACACATCAGTAGCTTTAGTGGTGTTAATTGTACCGTGCCAGATTTTTCAGTTATGGACACTGAAATTGCTTTATCAGCATAGGCAGTATGATTAGATACTAACTTGATTTCAGGGCTGTATGGTTTAATGTTGCTCCTGGTTTAGCTTTATAATGTGTTTAATGCATCTCCTCTAAACATTCCTGTGTCTATTTTTAGTACCACTATTATGCAAGGATATGATGGGGGTTCACACCTGTGGTTAGCTGGGCAAGCAGCAGCTCAATTCAGGCATGTTTTTGGACCAGTATAGCATTGTATTAGTGCTTTAAAAACATTGAAACACCTCCTCCATATGTTTTTTTTCAGAGCTGAGGGGAATCAAAATGTATGAAAGGCACTATAGACTTTAATAGCTAGAGTGATTACTATGGTTCTGAACTATGTTTCTGTGACTGCATATATGTGTGTGAATTTTCTAGGGTAAGGAGTGCTTCCAAGTAATATTTTTTTTTTTTATATTTAAACTAAGAGCATTGAAAAGCAGCACCTTTAGGTATTTCTGACTGATTTTTATTATGTTGCCATGCTTAACTTGGCATATCCTAAAAAAGGCACTATAGCGACAAAGTTTTTGTCAATATTCAGAAGCCAAGTGGTGATAAGTGCAAACCATCTCTTGAAAAGCATAATGGCTTGTCGGTTATGTCTACCCAAGCTGTCAGAGATTGAATCCCCTTGTTGTGACACCGGAAACTAAGCCATTTGTTGAAGGTGGTCATTTTTGCTGGTCCTGTCGTATAATCATTGCTGAAGGTAGGATGCAACTCAAGGCAAGATTCATACCCACCTGGGACATATGTATTCAGAGAGCTCCATGTCCCTCTTCATATAGTCCAGTGAGGTATCATGGACTATGACCGTCATACTGGTTCTTGTGTTTTAAAGCCACAAGTGCGTGTGTGTGTATCTGAATGCAAGCAAGGGGCAAGTGTGTGTGTGTGTGTGTGTGTGTGTGTGTGTGTGTGTGTGTGTGTGTGTGTGTGTGTGTGTGTGTGTGTGT
>NC_056737.1:359298759-359393759 GCF_019279795.1 Protopterus annectens | reverse complement strand
GTGTGGTGAAGTGAGTGGGTGAGTGTGGTGAGGTGAGTCGGTGAGTGTGGGTGAGTGAGTGAGTGAGTGAGTGAGTGAGTGAGTGAGTGAGTGAGTGAGTGAGTGAGTGTGGGTGAGTCTCATTTTTGGATGTAATTTCTAAATTTTGTAAACTTTGTTTTTGTATTGTCATATTGCTTTGCATTGCCCTACCGATATGTGACAAAGTACAGGCAGAAGCACAGTAACAGCTGCAAAAACTAAGAGCATAAATTTGCAATAACCATGCGTTTACATTAATTGCATGTTTTACATAAGAAGCAGATGTCTGTCACAATTAATCGACAACACTACATCAGATTACAAGTAGTATGCAATACCATAATTTTTTAAATTATGTCTTAAAAAAGCATGTTGGTGCTGTCATGCAAGTCTGTAAAATATTTCATGTTTATAGTGTGTCATTTGTTAGCTATTTAATCAAACGGGAAGGAAAAATAAGTGGGAGTTTGATGCTTTGCAAAACGGTGATTATTCCCAGTGCTATGTAGCTTGGTTCTAAATTTGACAGGAGGAGTGCAACAAAAAAGTGTCCCACTGTAAGGAGGGAAAGGCTGACAAGAAAACAGTACATTACTCTAGTCACCTGCTGTGAGCTGTCAATCACATGCAGATAATGGGTCAAATATCTTTGACAGCTAGGGAAGGTAGGTGTGAAGTGGGAGGGGAGATGCCTTGAAGAACTAGATTTCAGCCTTCACAAAAGAAAGCAAGTTAGCATTTCTAAGAAACAAAAGCAATGAAATGCACTTTTCAGTTCTGTTCTGTAGCATTTCCACTGCTTGTGTTTGAAGTAGTCATTGAAAAAGGATGACATTTTAACCAAAAGTAGGGGACTTTAAGACAGCAGTGAATGCCTGTTAAGTCAATGAAGTGACAGCAGCTTAAAGGAAAATGTGGCAGATCTGATGCAATTTTTTGGAGACAAACAATGCATTCTGGGATACTTAGAGGCAGAGTAAACAGTCTGAATTATTTCAAAATGCCAGCCCCCATGTGGTCAGAGTCAGAAATTGCATATAAAAATATCTAAAAAGTTCTAAATAGTCCCAGAGTGCTGTTAAAATGTAGGAAAAACCAAACCATGATGAAATAAATATGTTTTTTGAGTCTGAGGGTGTGGTTGTCCTTTAAGCAAAAGATTGCCACCCCACCTACATTAAGATACTGTGATGTAAATAAGCCAGTCACTTTTTCCTGTGATGCTTGTGCTATATCTTTAAGAAGGATATCAAGGACTGAACGTGCACATATAAATACTGGGAACGTGCTATTCCCAGTGCCATTTTGAGAGTGCAGCCAGAGAGTGAGCATGTATGATTGCAGTAGTTAGTTTGCATATAAGTTACTTAAGTTAAAGTCAGTAAATGTCTATTGTGATATGTTTGTATATAATAAAACTGCTTGAACAGAACCCACTGAGACTCTTCTATTGTATCCAAAGTAGGACAGTGGCACTGGTAAAGAGCACATTTCCTTCTGCCTGCTATATGAGGACTGGTACAGTGCTGCTCAGAGGGTTAATACCATCTCCATCACATAGTATGGTTGCCAGTCCATTTGGCATCGTTTATAGGTGTAGATCAGTGTGTGTATGTGCATGTATCTTTAAGAAGCATTTCCAGATGTATCAAATGCATATAAATACAGACCACATGCAGGCAGCATTGCCATTTTGAGAGAACAGACAGAGTGTTGACACGTATGAGTGTGGTAGTCAGTCTGTTTGTAACTTTATTTAACTTTAGTTTACAAATCCTCATTTCTGATGTGTAATGAGTAATAAAGCTGCTTGAACAGAACCCATGAATGTTCATCTGTTTTATCCTGACCAGACTAGCGGCAATAGGTAAGGTAAGTTCTAGGCAAGCTGTCACTGTGGGACCATTTTAAGCCTAGCTAGTTTCTCTTTCAAAGGTGAAAATTAAACCCAGTAACTTCTGTCTGTGAGGTAATTAAATGCGCATTTGCCTTACAAACACAAGCAGGGAGGTTTGATTCTCATGCCCATGATGTAATTATTAGAGCTTAAATGGCTGTACAAAGGGTTAGTAGCCTAGTACTAAACCATGAACCATGAACCATGAACATTATGCCAACTCCCAACCCCCTCACACATCAGTATTCAATATGAATTATTCTGTTCCATTCCATGCTTTTCTGTTTAAATAAAAATTTTACTTTGTACACTTACTTTTAGGTTACCTTAAAGACATATGTTTCTTCACATATAGTTGCACATGCTGCAGTATTTTAAAATGTGCAGACGTTTCTAGTTATTATTAAGTTATTTCAGCACAATCCCAGACCTTCTGAAATATTTTCTTTTGCTCTAGGAATATATCAGATACATATGTTATGTATTTAAGTTTAATGGCTCCCAATTTTGCTCTGTGATATAAACCACAAAATACATAGACCAGATGAACTGTCATACCCCTTCAGGTTCCAGTTATATACATCTTCACAAGTAAAAGTATTGTGGTGTCTCTTGCTTTAGATGTGTTTATGTAAGATGACAGATATTTACTGTCTGCATGCATGGATAGGTTTGGATGCTTTCTATGGTTTTAAACTGATATGGTTAAAGTAACTCCAGACTATTAACACCTCAAATTCAAAATCTGTTATAATTTATTGACTCGTGAGATGTTTAAAAGCTTCTTGCTCTTATAGAATGTCATTCATTTTATATTATCATACTGAACATCTTGTCTGTTTCTTTGTAATGAAGCAATACATTTTTTTATAAAGTTGGTTTGAGTTGTTAGGGATCTACTAAAAGCAATCATGATTCGCAGTCTGTTGAGATAATGCATAAATCAAGTCATTTCAACAATACATTGTCAGTATTTTGTCCTGTAAGAAATATTACTGCAGTATGATTTGTTTCTTTAATGTTCAATATAATTTGCGCTACTGCATTTTTCTTTTGGTCAGTTATAATAGAATTTGCCTTTATTTTGCTGTTACAACTGTGACATGTACCATGTAGTGTAATGAATAACATGATTTTTGCTTCTAATGAAATTATTTTCAAACTGCAGCTAAAAAAATTATATATTTTTTGCACTTATTTACATTTTACTGATGTTTAATCCATTAGGCCAATGGAATATTTTATGGGGAGACGAAGGCATATATATATATATATATATATATATATATATATATATATATATATATATATATATATGCATGGATCTATATTAGATCAGCGAACACTTAAACAAGCAAACATTGATTGATCGACCTTATTTTAGCGAAAGTTAAAAATATCGAAGCAACAGAAACTCAATATTTTTCCTAGGGAAAGAATTTGGTTGTCCGTTTCTGTTATATCGGTATTTTCAGTGCTGTGGTGGAAAGTTACGGGTCGGATTCAGGTAAGTGTGCGATTGTGTGGATGTGAGTGTTAGGGTGGGTTAGGTGAGTTAGGGTTAGGGCTCGGGTTAGATATGTGTGCGATTGTGTGGACATGAGGGTTAGGGCAGATTTAGGTGAGTTAGGGTTAGGGAGCGGGTGAGGTGAGTGTGCAATAGTGACGGACCTTAGGGTTAGGGTTTGGGATAAGGTAAGTGGATAGTTAGTGGTGTGTGCATAGTATAGTGTAGGGTTAGGTGTCAGATTTTAGGTGTATGTATGTGCATTTCTGTTTGTTTGGTGTGCTTGTGTTGTGCGTATGTGTTTTGGATCAGCACTTTTTTTCCCTAGGAAAAAAATCGCTGATCTGACAGTTCGAGATTGTAAGCTTTCGCTTACATAAGGTTAATCAATCAGCGTTCACTTTTTTAAGCGTTCGCTGATCTAATATAGACCCTATATATATATAGTGCCTCTATATAATTAATCCACAACACAAGAAAAAGAAGGCAGCGCAAATGTATACCACAATACAAACGCTTGGCATGATCGCACATGTTCTTCTTAATCTATGCTTTTATGGATGCTGTGTCTATCTGTTTGTGTATATTGGATCCATATCATTTTGTCAAATTATAGTTCCAATAAGCTGAAATTGTAAACCTGATGAACCACCCAATTGCACAATCAAGAAATGAGTACTGTCATGGGTCTCATAGAGTCAATGAGATTGATTGGTTGATTGACTGACTAATTTAGTTACATTTCTTACTTTGATAAGTGAACTGACCTACTAACCTTTTTCAATAATGATCCAAGCTGATAAAAGCAGTTACAAATCTTTGCACAGAATTACAAAGTGTTATAGAGAGGAGTAGGTTGCACATAACAGGGCAATTGAAGCATTTTTTACAAGTGGAGGAAATATATTTTGAATCATATGAATGACAAATTAAGAAAATGAATGCAGTAGATAAATGCAGTCATCATATACAATGATATAGATTTTTTATATATATATATATATATATATATATATATATATATATATATATATATATATATATATATATATATATATATATATATATATATATATATATATATATATATAGTTTATGCAGTTTGTAAAATATTAATTACAGGAATTATTTTATAGTATGGTTGAATTAGCTATTGTCCTGGAAGCAAGTACACTTAGCCTCATCCTAAAGATTTTCTTAAATCCACTTTCAATGCTTATTTTTCTTGGAAATTTGTAACTATTGGCAGGTAGTTCCAAGGTGCAGTACCTAGTGTTAAAAAGGCTCTTTAACCGGTGGCAATTTTGAATACTGTTCTAGCTAAAATTAGGTTAACTTCCTGTTTGTTTCACAAAGAGTAGGTTTATTCTCTTAAGGGGAGCAATTGCTTTAGTAGAGGGTGGTAGCCATGTTTCCTGAGTTTGAAAAGTCAAGTACTTGTAAAATAAGCCCCTAGATAATAATGGAAGCCAAATTAAACCTTTCAGTATATGACAATGCTGTTGTGTTTATGAGGGTGTCAGAAAGTCACCAAAAAAATCTCTGTCTCAGAAGCTTCAGCCACTCTGACAGACTAAAAGCCCTGTCCATCTACCCAGTGTCAGGCACACTCCTGAGGAGTGATCTCTACTTAGCCCTCTACAATATCAGCAACCCAGCACTCTTTGAACTCCTTCATCTGATTAGAGCCAGTGGGAAGGCAAAAAACAATTCTAGAGACCTAAACATATCCTGTCACATCAAGAACACCAGATCACATGACATACATAGAGTACTTCCTTAGCAACCTGTAAAACTTCGATGGGTAATTGAAAATTTTAGGGGTGATAAGTGGAGAAAGTCTGCTAAATGTGGACATTGTTAGTCTCCCAACAGTAATGAGTGGTGCAACTGAACTTTTTGCTAAACTCCATTGACCATAATTTTAGTAAGAACCTATGAAATGATAAAGTAAATATAAGAAATACTAAGACAACTCTAGCAAAGGCAAATCTGTGCCCAACATGTAATTAAAAATATAACATAAAAGTAAGTAAACAGTAAGTAAATAACAGTCTACATAAAACCACACACACATTGTAGCATGCCTTTGGAAAGCATATGGTTACTACAAAGCATGTTCCCAGTTTAAAGATAATAAAAACAATCTCATACACTGTCTATCCTCACAGCTTATGACCAAGGTGATTCCTCTTTCCCAAGCTGCTTGCTTTGCTGGTTATATGTACCTTCTAAAGCAAGGGGCATTTACATTTGCAACACAACCAAGTTGCTTAAACTGGCTGAGCACTAGAATAGAGTGCATTATTTTTGGGGATGATGATGTAATCATAGCATCCAGCTGTGAGGAAGTGATCATCTTAGCTCTCTCAAGAAAGTCTGTAAACTAAAGGAATGTTCTAAATAAAGCCGTAAAATGTGAATCACTGCAGTTTGGTTGACACCTTCTGTGTCATGTGGTACCATGGTCTGACATAGGGTACTGAGCTAAGAGCTCAGGGACAAGGGTTGATTGGTCAAGTCCAGTGTTTCTATTTTACTTTCATTTTGTGGTATTTAAACCTAGCATTTGCATGGGTTTGTGCTTGTTTGCCCATTGTGCATGACCGCTGTTCTGTTTTAACCCTTTGTGAGGTATCTCAGTTGCATTTTTCCCTTACCAGCACTCCTGTGTGAGTGAGACCCTCGCCTGCAGCTACTGTATTGATTTTATCCAGCCCTACTCGCACCTATAGGTACTCTCCTCAGATAGTACCCACTCTACTATCCCTGACCCCTCTTCCACAGATTCTGATAACCATGGCCGTACAATTTCTTATGGTTTCTCCTGCTAGTCTGGTTGATATGGGCATCCTGAGACAGTGTAGCAACTGCCTTATGTACACAGACAACCCTCTACTACTACCACCTATGAACACAGTATGTGAGAGATGCAATCACATTAAGAACCTTGAATCCTTGCTGTCTCAGTCATAAGCCAGTGCATCTGGCACTGAGAAGGTTGTCTGCACAAACACTATGAACACCACACCTCTAACTCCACCCACATCTGTACAACACACTCCTACATATGTGGGGGTTCTCAACAAAAACATACCTAAACAAAAGAGACCTCCGTAGCAAACACATACACACCCACATCACAACCCACAGCACCAAGCATCACACATATTACACACATCTGTGACTCACAGCCTCTAAGGCCCAATCACAAACCCAACATACTAGTCATAGGAGACTCTATCATGAGACACACAGATGTGTCCCTCACCAGGCTAGACAAGGGGAAAGTCACAGCAAGTTGCTTGTCAGGTGCTAGAATACATCATATCATATACGCACTCAAGTCTCTTAACAACAGGTACTGTTATGACTCTGTCATAGTCCACGTTGGTGTGAATGACTTGAGACGTACCTCTCTGCACTATCTGAAGAGAGACATGATTGAGCTCACTGAACATTTGCCCCAGGCAGGAACGTCCAGAGCCTTAAGCAGCATCCTACTATCACCCAGAATGATACCTCAATACAAACAGAAAATTATTGACTTTAACAATTGGCTTAGTTTCTGGTGTCATTCTAAGGGGATCCAGTACCTGACAGCCTGGGAGGACATGATTGACAAACCACGATGCTTTGCCAGAGATGGCCTTCATCTGTCTCCCCTGGGCTTTAGACATGTAGCAAAGGCTGTTGCCACCCTCATAGTGCCTTTTTTAGGCAAAGTCATGAGCACAAAATTGCCAACATGAAAAATTCTTATAAACAAAATTTGAAGGTCATGCTGCTAAATGCTACGAGTCTTAGCATGAAACTGCAATCATTGCAAGCATTCCTTATCCTGGAGGATGCTGACATTTGTGCAGTCACTGAAACCTGATTCAAAGCAGGAGAGCACCTGGACCTTACCAGGTTACTCATCCTACTATAATTTCAGACCCCAAATGGAGGGCTACAAAGCCAAAGGAGGTGGAGTTTCAATATTTATCAAAAGACATACACACCTCCATGCTGGTCAAACGTTATGATGCACAGAAGACACTCTAAGTGCAGTTAACTGTTGACAAAATACCTATTCAAATCATAGCTAGTTATGGACCCACTCCACCTATCTGGACTTACTTGAATCCACCAAGATTCAACCCTCTACCCTGATTCTGGGTGACTGTAACTATCTAACCATAGAGTGGAAGACCTATTCTAGCCCAAACATGAATGCCCAGAGATTCCTCAACTTCGTCAATGCCAGTGCATTGGATCAGCCGGTTGAGACCCCAAAAAGAGGTGAAAATATCCTGGACCTGGTACTACAATCTCCTTAGAGCAGGTATAAGCAGCTTCACAGCCACCGTCCCTTCAGCTGGAACTAGCACTAATGTCCAAGCCTACACCAAAAAACTATATGAGCACCTACATAGATGTATAGACTCAGCAATACCTGAAAACCATCTTCCTCAAGGAAGAGTAAACCTGCCTGGTGGACAGCAGCAATAAACAAACTCTATAATAGAAGGAAAATATTGCTGTCCAGGGCCAAGAAGAAGCAGTGCTAAGTTGAAAACAATTTCTCCTTTGTCTGAACAAGCAAATAATGTCACTGGTTAAATCCTCTAAGGCTAAATTCAAGTCCAAATTGGCCACATCCACCAAGGACAATCACAAAGCCTTCTTCACATACATCCGCAATCTCAAAACAATACCCAAATCTGCTCTGAACTGATGGTCAATAACACCACAAACAAAAATGCCATAGATATCGCCAACCTGCTGGCAGACAGGTTCAGTGAAAACTTCAACCCTGTCACCCCATCAGTAAACCAGGACATCCCCAGCACCTGCTCCCTCCCCTCATCACCAGAGAGCAGGTTCTTAATGCCCTCTCAAAGGCAAAAAATACAGTCTTCATGGGACCCAATAACATCCCTGGCTGTATCCTACATGAAATCATGCATGAGCTCTCAGCTTCATTAGACACCCTATTCAACCAAAGCCTGAGCACCGGCTTCATCCCAGCTAAATGGAGGACAGCCACTGTCATCCCTCTACACAAAGATGGAGCGTCCACTGACTCAGGCAATTATAGGCCCATCAGTCTAACTAGCCTGATCTGCAAGGCCATGGAATGTATTATAATTGATCTTATAAACATGGACATCGGCAACCTCCAAAGGCTTGACCCCACACAGTTTGGTTTTGTCAAAGGGAGATCATGCCTGCTAAACGTGGTTGACTTCTTTGAAACAGTCAACAAAGCCATGAAAGAGGGGAAGATGGTGTACACTGCCTACCTTGACCTAGCCAAAGCCATTGACACTATTCCGCACTGTGGAATAATAGATAAACTCTCCCAGCTATGGATCAACCTGTATGTTAACAGATAGGTAGCTTACTGGCTCACTGATAGAACCCACTCAGTCAAAGTAAGGGAGGCCACCTCTAACAGTAGACCCATAAAGAGTTGTGTACCCCAAGGATCGGTCTTGGGGTCTCTACTGTTTGGGTTATACTTTTCTGAGGTGCAAGCCAAAACCAATGGTCTATGGCTGACTAAGTTTGCAAATGACTGCAAGCTGGGTGCTGTCTTAAATTCCCCTAGTGATGTGACCATCCTCCAAGAGGGCCTTATCCAAACTAATGACTGGTGTCAGAAGCATGGCCACAAAATGAATGTCAAGAAATGCATCATTATCCCCTTTGGGGAAAATGTCATCCCCACTAATTATCACATTAATAACAATGTACTAAGCATGCAATCAGTCGTGAGGCACTTGGGCACCCAAGTTGATAGTAACCTGACTTTTGACCACCATGTTACCTTTGTTGTACGGAAGGCTTTCTACATGGCCCACCTCATAAATAAGGGTATTTCATCCTGGAACAAGGAGGTCATAACATCCCTGTATTCCTCCCTTATCAGACCCAATATCCAGTACAATGCCCCCTTCGGCATGTACCTTGCCAAGCACATGCAGCAGTTGGAGAGACCAAAGAGGTTCCTGACCAGGAAAATCCAGGTTCTGAAACACCTATCCTATACAGATTGGCTAAATGCCCTGTCCCTCTACTCAGTCTCATACAAACTGCTCAAAGGTGACCTGTGTCTGGCATACAAGGCCATTTCAGACCCTTGATGGAGTTGCTGCATATCCATAAGACAAACTTCACTCACGCAACCCACACACAAGGCCTTAAACTGGTATGTGACATTAATAGAACTTGTTGGCAGGACAGATTTGTGTCCCAAAGACTCCCCCATCTGTGGAATAGACTCCCTCTCCATGTCAAGCAGAGTACCTCTGTAGCCTTCTTTAAGAGGAACCTGGGCTACTGGATGGGAAACAGAAAATATACCCCTGAGATCTCTCCTGTGTCCCTGCTGGACAGGGGAAACATGTGCTGACTTTAAGGGAACATGGTTGAAATTCTTGGCTAGGCTTATAAGGGCCTCTGGGCCAATAGACTAGTATCATCCTATGAACCTATGAAGCATGTATTCTGGTATAAAAGACTAGACTGAGTTTTTTTTACTGCAATAACACCAAGTAAAATTTGTGTAATTTAGCTAATGTATAGGTAATTTTAAGCTTGTGCAAAATAGATGTGCATATGCTTTACTATTTCATACTGAAATTGCAATTATTTGTAGTGTGAGCAGATGCTTTCCTTTATTATATTGAGCTACACCTGAGGGTGTTGTTAACTCTTATGGGACCTTTCTTTTGGGACTGAGTGCAAATAATTGTTTGTTGCTGACAAATATATGCTCATGTTTGTGGCCCATCTAACTGAATATCAGTAATTAGTTGAGTATAATTAGTTAAGTACAACAGTGAGATATTTCATTGCCAAGATGGCTCCACTTAAATTGCCTAGAGTTTATATTAACAGACTCAAAAATTCAGTTAAGAACTCTCACTGGGATTCATGAACAGTCTGTGCAAGATTAGTCTATTCTTGCAAAGACTGTTCCATGTAGGAATACAGCAGCAACACGCCCTACATATTAATAAGGGCACACTGCTGTATTCCTACACCTACGTGATCTGTGTGCAAGTGCAAGGGGCGTGTATAAGTCCTGCATGGACACTTAAACATGCCCCATGCACTCTGAAAGTGCTGTATGGTACTTTCAAACAAGGAAGTAGCATAATATTAGAGCCTGGCTCTAATATTATGCATTGTTTCAGTGTCCACAGACACTGAAATGTAAAACTAGCATGTCAGTGTCCATGGACACTGAAATAAGAAAAAAAAAGCACACAGTCCCTAAGAAGTAGCCCGCACAGTACACGACTGTCCACGGAATGGCCGGATCCCTGCCCCACATGTCTGCAACCTGCTGATAAATATATGTAATAATTTAATATTCCATTTTATTTTTTTTACAATAAAAAAGAAAGTTTAAGCACAGCACAGCTGATTTGCGCGCTGCGGTGCTTTGCTCAGCCCAGTTTAAATGATGTTTGAGAGTCAAATAGAATTCTAAAGGTGCAATACTTGTTTCTGATGTAGCATAGTGTTTAGAGCAATGTTTTACTATGCAAGCCATGCAAGGTTCAAATCCCATCTCTAGCTGATATGTTTTATGTGTGGAAGCAGTTGTAAATTAATTTATATGAATTGGAATGATATTTGTATGTCATATGTCTCACGTATGGTGGTGTAGGGCTGAGACAATGCCATATGGAAATGTAAAAAACTTTTTCTATTTTTTTTTAAATAATTGTTTGCGGCCAGTTAAGCCTGTTGCAGCTCTGCTGAAGCAAGCTAAGGATTGCTTAAGCATAAAAATATAAGCAATCCTTAGCAACTATAAGATTTGCTTAGCTGGTTTAAGCCTTACTAAGCAGATTTGTGCAGAGCTAAGCATAGCTTAGCATATTTGCAAATCAGCCAATCATGCAAAAATGCAGGGAAAATGGCCTTATTTAAACCACACAGGTGGGAATACAGCCATATCTCTTCGAGTCTGATTAGGGCAGCAACAATGTCAGGTGTAGGAGAGGGTGTTCACTTTCAGGCGCAACACTGGGGCATCCAGGAGTTCAGGGTCATGGTTGGACTCCTTATCAAAGACCATGAAGCTAGACTGCTGCATAGCCAGTACCAGAGCTCCCAGTACAAAGCAGAGGCCTGGGACCGTCTGGCATGCATTCTCACCAGTGCCACTGGCATTCCTCGAACTGGTGAGCAGGTGCGTCATCACTATGATGACCTGAAGCATAGGAGGGGTGACCTCTTGGCCCAGTGGATCTAAGAGGCACAAGCGGGGGATGTCCCAGACGTTTGTAAGCATCTAGTCTGTGTATTTGTAAATAATTATTTAAAATTTGTATATGTTACTGTACAGGTGTGCTTAACGTGTGTTCTTTCCCCATACAGCTGCCAATGAGAGGGCTGTGAACATTGATGCCCATGCACAGAGCCTGGTCTGACTGTGTCAAGAGTTTGGTGAGTAGAAAAATATTTGTAATATCTGCTGTAATAAATCAGAAATAGTAAAGATAGTACTGTCTGTATATATAATTGTGCTCTAACTGTACCAAATAAATGCATGTGTCAGGCTGCCAGTGTAAGAACTCAGTAGTGCCAGCTGCTCTGTAATACAGAGTTTTGTAGCAAGCAAGGTACAACTGAGGAGATGAAGAGTAGGATATGTATTAGGCTGTCTGAAAGAACCTGCTAAGAAACTGCTGTGTCACGGCTACTGTAACAGTTACACATGAGAAGCCGTCCTCCTGTGCATATCATGCAGTAATATTAACTATGGATTTCTGAGTTATAGAAAATATTATGTCAAAAATAATAAAGCTGACTACCACAAACTGGTGTCTTTCATTTGTCTTGTATCTGAAAAGTACAATTGTGTAGCTGCTGCAGCATGCAGTAACTGAGGTGAAGTGATGTAGCACTGTTCATCTGCATAGTTAAGAATGTGGATCTGAAATAACTGACAAAATGCAAAAGTAAATATTTTCTTCAATAATGTCTTGTACTGTGTTCCTGCCAACATTGCCTTTTGCTAACCTTTGCATTTCAGCTGCATGTTGTCCTGAATGTACAGGAAAGTGTGAGACACTAACAGGTGCAGACTGCAAAAGCAGAGTGTGTTGACTTTATTCTAAATTGAAATCTGTTTTATTAAAATGTCCAAATGTCTAGTTTTAATAATCTGTTCATATTGTGTGAACAGTAACATCAACAGTTTCTTGTTCTGACTTTTGTTGTAGTTATCATGGGAAACAAATAAAAAGACGTTTGATAAAAAAGTAGAGTGTGTAGAAAAGTATGTACTAGACAGAAATAACTCGAACAACAGATGTCACTTCCTTGTAGCTCATTCTGATAAGGAATAGGTCTAAAATTCCCTTTTGCACACACACGCACCACGGTTCAAATCTAGGGTCTGCTACTAACATGTCGTTCTAGTTCTACCATTGTAAACTTGAATATTGGTAGAAACACTAATCTATTGTGAACAGATATTTTCCCCACAGGTAAAGAAATATTTGCAGAAGTAGTATGATGGGTTCATGTACGAAATGTGCACAAATGTTCTGTTGAGCAGCCTCATCCTACAAATAGAAGCAGGCTAGCCATCTACACTATGCAGTCTGGCCAATACCAGCCTCTCAAGTGTCACACTGTCATGGATAGTTTTCCCTGTTGCCAAGAAAGCTGCACCCAGATAACATCACAGTACAAGTATGCCAAAAGAACACTTACAGAACAGCAGGAAAGGGGATCACATTGTTACTTGTACTAGTAAGTATGACAGGTATGAGTCCCCTATACTTATGTATGTAGCGTTGTCATACCTTACCCCATAGTACTCCAGGTGCACATATGTACAGGTGTGTATGTGCTGTAGTAGCTGCATGGCCTAGGCAGAGGTTAAGGGAAGGCAGAACTGTAGAATATTGAACAGTAGTGTATTGAGAAGTATTACTGAATGTAGTTGTTAATAGAATTATTTTCTCTTCCCCCACCACTCATCTGCTGCAATGATTGCACAAAATGTAATATGGGTATGTTGTTACCAAAATTTACTGTTGGGACCTTTGTTCCATTTTGATTATTATATTTGAAACTGTGTGCATATTAACATAACTTCTGAATAACCATTGTTGTTGGCCTGTTGCCATAAATATAACTGGCATGCTGTTGCAATCCTGACTGCCATTCCATTTTTGCATGTGTTCTGTTTGCCATGCCACTGTTATAATTCCATTGTTCTGAGTCAATTGGAACACCCATGCATGCTGTGTTGACTAAAGTTTAAATGTTTTGTTCATGACTAACCAATACACCTTGTTAATTCTCACTCCATAGCACGTTCAGGAAGGCTGATCCCAGCGGATCCACCTCTCCCACCCCACCTGACAGAGGCATCAAGCCCCAGCATATCTGGGACCCAACCCAGACCTCCCTCATCTGCTGGTCCTGCACCACCCTCGGGTTGAACCGCTGCAGAGGAAGAGGATCATCCACCCCCTGCACATGAGTGCGGTGAGGATCTTGTCACATGACAAGAGGTCCGTGGCATGGTGCGCAGTGTCCTCCAGTGGGAGCTGGATGAATGACTGCGCCAGGTGGAGGGCAGACTGATGCAGCTTGAGGGCTAGCCAGCTCCTCCAGCTCAGCTCCCAGCACAGCCATCTTTGGGGCCGTGAAGGAGTAGTGGTGACTGCCATCAGGTGGGGACATCAGTCCCACTACTACCATCTAAGGGTCTCATGGGCATCCGATTCCCAACCACCCTCCATGTCCAAAGTGTCCCCCCCCATGTGTCAAACACCACCCCTGTCTACTGTCTTGTGTAGCTTGTCTGTCTGCAAATGCAACCTCTCCTACCAAACGTTCCTACCCACACTTACCTACATTCCTTCCCCAACACCCCAATCTCACCTAAAATAAAAAAAGGGCATCTGTTCCAAAACAAAAAAAAAATCCCATACATAGCTCTGCATTTTGCCCAGAGTCACGGTCCCCTTACTCCATCTACCCCACTAATTATCATCATTTTATGTCACCCACACCCCTTCCTGTGGGGTGTGAGGCTCTAAATTCCAAATTGCCCGCAGTCATATCAGCTGTTGCTGTCGAAGAAATGCAAAGCTATGGTCCTATCCTACACCCATCCTGCACATCCCTAACTGCCTCTCATCTAGTTTTACCCCTGCTTGCCCCCATTTCACCACTTTCCTGTCTCCCTTTTTTTTTCTTTATTTAAAATTAGCGCTGGTTTAAGTGGAAGTAAGCAGACCTAAACAAAGCCAAGCAGACATAAGCATCGCTTAGCTTCACTTAGCTCCACGCAAAGCCACTTATAACTGCTTAAAAATGCCTTAATCACTCTGTATTCAACAGCCCTTGTTCTTCCCAGCAACAAAATAATCAGCCGTTGCATGTCTTGAACCCAGGACTCTCCACACCATAACCACACAATCTACCACTAGGCCGTCTGAGCTGTAGATATGTGTGATGTCTTTCAAACATATCATTCAGTAGAGCCATTCAACAGTAGGGAAAAGATTCTGTAAAATTAGTCAAGTTTTGTATATATATATATATATATATATATATATATATATATCTACAAATGTATATGTGTATGGAGACGGTTTATATCGGAAGATCGAAGTTTCAAAACTTCGAATCTGATATGGTCGACACCATATGATCAAAGTCTTGAAACTTTGAATTTTTCAATGGAGATCTCCGTACAGTGTGGAAAGGGAAGATTTCCCTTTTCTGCACTGTAGTGCGATCTCGGCGTTGGTATATTTAAGTATCGGGGGTGGAGAGGGGCTTGCCCCCCCTGTTTAGAGCATTAAAATGGTTTGTTTTTGTAGGTTGTTGCATTTTATTACATTTTTGATGTTTCGAGACTTCGATTATATGGTGTCGACCATATCAGATTCGAAGTTTTGAAACTTCGATAATGCAATATAGACCATATGGAGATGAATATACATAAGGACAAATAAATACATAATATATGTAGAGATATACATATGAAATATATACATTTGGAAATACATGTATAGATAGAAAAGTAAATCAATACATACAGGTATATCTATGTACATAAAAAAAAAAAAAAAAATATATATATATATATATATATATATATATAGACATCTCCACATATATATTTATATTACATATATATGTATTGGAGTTGCACATCAGATCCATACTGCAAACCTCTTATTGTAACAAATCTGTCCAAAGGATGTCAAAATGGGGGGTCAAGGGGCCCAAAATAGGATCATCTTTGAAATATTGCCCTTATCCCTCTGTCCCAAGCAGCAACTGTTCTGCCTTGCAACAAAAGTATCAGTCCTGGACCTAGTGTACACCATAGTCAGAGCAATAAACCACTACACCATGTGAGCTCTACAAAATACTGATGCTTTTCCAAACATTACAGTCAGTAGAGTCATTCAACAGTAGAGAAAAGATTCTGTAGAATCAGTCAGGTTTTATATAGATATATATATATATATATATATATATATATATATATATATATATATATATATAGATATATATATATATATATATATATATATATATACACATTGTGTGTATTTATGTATGGTGATGTATATATGTGAACAAATATAGACAAAATATATCTATAGAGATATGCATGTACAATATATACATATATATATATATATATATATATATATATATATATATATATATATATATATATATATAAATACATACACACACACACACACACACACACACACACACACACACACACACACACACACATATATATATATATACACACACACACACACACACACACACACACACACACACACACACACACACACACACACACACACACACACACACACACACATGTATATATAAATATACCTAAATATATAACTACAAACAAATGCAATCTGAGGGTCATGCTGCTCCACACTAGAAGCTCAAATCTCAAAAGGCCGTCACTTGAAGCACTCCTTATTTACAAAGGATGTGCACACGTCAACACTGGTAGCCCAACATAATGCATCACAGAAACTACAGGTGTAGCTAATATAGGGTAAGACAGCAATTCAAGTTGTAGCCTGCTATAGGTCCACAATCCTGTCCCAATAGTCAAATCCCATGTTCCTAATTGCCCTGTAGAATATTACTGTCCAACCTAACACTATCATACTGATTGACCTCAACTACCCCTCCATTAACTGTGAAGGCTACCCATGTATCAATGCACTTGCCCAATGTTGCCTGGAATGCATCCATTCCAATGGCCTGGACCAGCTCGTTTCCACACCCACTACAGGTAGCAACATCATTGACCTAGTCAGTACTAACATGGGTGACTGTTGCTGTACACCAGTTGTCAACTCTGCCATGGTTAGATCTGACCACAATGTCTTCACGTTAGAAATCCACATCCCTCCCACCTCCCTGCAAATGTAACCACCATGAAAAACCTTTCCAAAGCTAACTTTGGCCTCCAAAGATCAGAGGTGGCTAACTTCATGGCACCCATGCAAATGGAGACTAGTTACATGACCTCCAAACCCACAACAATGCAGTATGAACATGTACGCAAATGCAAAGATTCTGCCATACACAATAGAAACATGACACTCCCCTCCAGAAAAGGGAAGCCAATCTGGTGGTCCTCTGCCCTAAAAAAATCTACAACAGAAGGAGGAAACTGATATGGAATAAGTTGAAGTCCCAAGACTGGGAAAAAACCCTTATCAGCCTCAACAAAAAGATGAGATTCCTCATGAAATACTTTAAAGCTAGGTGTGAAAACAGAATTGGAGCACACACTAAAGGCATCCATAAGGCTTCCTATAATTATGTATCTCCATGGCACTGCCAACATGTGCTCTGAGCTACTGCACAATGTTACCTGCTATACTGAGGCAACTGATATTGCCAATATACGGACACACAGATTCAGTGACAACTTTACCCCTCTCTCCACCCCCAAAGGATCAATCACGATACCAGTGCACTGCCAGGCACCCAGTAGTACTGCTGCTTTGGTTAACACACCTCTGGTCAAGGCCAAGAATACAGATTCTATTGGACCTGGCAATATCCCTGGCTGTCTCTTGCATGAACTACATATTGAACTGTCACCTCACCTGTGTGCTCTGTTCAATCACAGCCTCACCTCAGGCTTTGTCCCTATGGACTGGTGCACTGCTACAGTTATCCCTCTCCACACAGGAGGAGTGGCTGCAGACCCTGGGAAGTATTGCACCATTAGCCTGACAAGGCTGTCATGCAAAGATATGGAACATATCATCATGGACCTAAAAAACAGGGTTATGGGATTCTCCAGACTCAGGATCCCACACTGTTTGCTTTTGTGAAGGGTAGATAATGCCTGTTCAATCAACCTGGTTGACTTCTTTGAGTAAGTCACCAGAGCTGTGGATGAAGGCAAGTTGGTTCATACAGCCTATCTCAATCTGACCAAGCTCTTTGATAACATTCCCCATTCAGGATTCATGGATTAACTCACTAAGCTACGCATCAACCCATATAACAGTAGGTGGGTTGCAAACTGTCTCACAGATAGAACCCACAGTTTGAAAGTAGCTGAGCCCAAGTCAGACTGCCAACCAGTCACATGTGGAGTTCTACAGGGTTTGGTCTTGGGTCTTCTCCTGTTTGGTGCCAATGTCTCTGAAGTCCATGCCAACATGAAGGAACTCTGGCTGACAATGTTTGCAGATGATTGAAAGTTGGGAGCTATTAACTACCCAAGTGATGTTGACATCCTACAGAAAGGCCTCACTGAGTCCAATGACTGGTGTCAGAGCCATGGCCTGAAGCTCAATATCAGTGAATGTGTCTTCATCCCCCTTTGGGATATTAGGCACTATAGGGATGTTGCAGCACCAAAAATCAGACACCAGTGTGAAAGTGCATATCCACAACCAGTTCCACCACAGTCACAGCCACATAGCGGTAAGTCAGGTGAACAGTAGAGTATACGGACTGTGTGAAGAAATACATAATAGTTTACCAGTTACACACTACCCCTACATATAGTGGTCCAATTCTCAGTGTATTCTGAATCCTGACCATGGTACAGGACATGTCTCAGTCTGCCGCTACAAAGGCATACAGCCAACAGACCACCAGACACTGAAGCAGCATGCACAGTCAGATAAAAAAGGAGCCATAACACTAACATCTAACAACCAACATCAGGGCTGAGCTATGCTTAGCAGGTGTACACATTCCTTACATGTGAATGATAACCAGTAGTTAGCTCTGCTAAGCATATCTGTGCACTGGTAAGTGTCGGTAAGTGAAGCCTACACAGTGTAAGTGCCTATAAGTTTAACTGTGTTTTTAGTGCCACTTAGTGCCACGCAAACCGAATTACAACTGCTTAAAAGTGCCTTAATCATTCTGTATCCAGCAGCCCAGCTTCTGCCCAGCAACAAAATAATCAGCCGTGCTTAGTCTTGAGGCCAGGATGCTATACACCATAGTCACAGCAATTTACCAGTAGGCCATCTTAGCTGTGAGATGTCAGGATGTTTTTACAACATATCATGCAGTACTGTCATTTTACAATTGGAAAGACACACTGTGCAGTCAGGAACTATTGTTATCTACAAATATATACATGAAAAAAATATTTACATATATAGAGAGATAGATATATATATATGTGGAGATACATATATATATATATTATATATATATATATATGTGTGTGTGTATAACACACACACACACACACACACACACACACACACACACACACACACACACACACACACACACATATATATATATATATATATATATATATATATGTGTGTATCTTCACACATATATCAAGAGATAGATATGTGTGAAGATACACACACATATATATATATATATATATATATATATATATATATATGTGTGTGTGTGTATAACAATATACAGCTATATTACTAAGAAATACTGACATGTATAATATATATATATATATATATATATATATATATATATATATATATATATATATATATAATCCAAATAATAAGTGAACAGTACACTGCTACAAAACCATGATAGGCCATAGACAATGGCCAGACATATACAGTGACCTCTTAGCAGCACAACTACAATGAGTGAAGATAATAAATAAAAATACAAACAGCCAGTAATTCACACAAGTTCATTTTACTCTGATGTCTTTGACAAAGCCTTCAAGGAGTAACACATTACAAGAAATACTAGCCTTAATTAGAAGAAGCAGTTAACACATAAGTACATTTAATACACAGCCTCCAGTTACACTTCTCAGTCAACCCCCTAGGGGATAAAGTATCACATTTAAAAACATACATTGATTCTGTACATAACAATTGTTCTTTTATGACTGTGTGATCAAACTGAGAAACAGACTTTTTTGTTAAATAAAAACAAAGATAACAACACAGGAGGCTCAGATGCAAACGTTTACTAGTGTACACCAGGAGGCAAAAAACGTACAAGTACAGAATTTTGTCTGACATGATGCAGGAAGTACAGAATATTTTATAGTGTTTACATTCAGGTTATGCCCACCTTACTGATGTGGTTAGTCACAGGGCATCTACATCACTTTTACTAACAGTATTCTATTCATAAAGATTGCTGATGTTACATTTTTTAAAAAAGCTTTCCCTTGGGAATAATATAGCCTTGCAAAGCACCTGGTCAGTTATAATGTCTTTCTGTAAATGTTACTCCTTCAAGGTTTCAGGCCTGCTCAAATACAATAGTTGGTTCAGTCTTGTAATACACTTCTTTGTTCTTCTTGCAACATTCTTCCAACAGCTGCATTTTATCTTGATAACATTTACAAGGCCAATTGTCCCAGAGGAAGGAGAAGAAGATTTTCAATGCTTTATACGTTTAATTTCCTGACCCAGCAGGTAATCATTAGTGAAAAACATAAGCTTGCTGAGCTGGCTACTGCCAGGGTCAGAGTTCAAATACACTGCAGTTCCAAAGCTTCAAGCAATTACAGTAAAATCATTCTTATTGCCATATTATTAATAGAATAAAATGCATTATATACTATTTGCTTTTTAATTAACACTTTATATATGCTCAAATACATATTTTTTCTAACATTTTCCTCCCTTTTAATACTTTTATTCTATTCTGAAATATAAACAATGTCATTTCGTCCCCTAGCCTTCTCCTTTAAGGACTTTCAACCAGGTAAGTCATTTAGTTTATACTTCGGAAAGAATTTCATCCGAAATAAATTTTTCTAACTCAATGTCTTGGTACAAAGTTTCAGTTACAGATATATCAATAACATCTTTGATTAATCTTTTCATGCAGGGAATCCCACAACAGACACATGCTCCTAATAGGAGCAGACCCACACAAATAGCAATCAAGATGTTCATTAGGATAGAACCCCACCCACCAAACAGATTCTGGAAAAAGTTCATCAGTGGGTTTGGGCCTGGTTCAGTCATGGCCGATACCTGCTGTATTACCTCTAGGTGGTCATTAATTTCATGTCGATTGTCTGGTATAAATGCACAGCATTCTTCTTTGATAAGCGCCGCATTACCACCTCTCGCTGCTAGGGTGAAGTCAAGAGCCGTTCGATTTTGTAGCACAACAGTTCTCATTGCATTCAGTTCATCAGTCACTAGTTCGAGAGCAGAAAAAGTTGCATTACTCATTACTTCGAGAAGTTTCGACAGCTTTCTCAACTCCCAGATCGATTTGACTGCTCCATATGCTGGAAGTATTCCAGCCTAGGATATTACACTGTCACTCAAGTCCATATGAGTCAATTTTTCTTTGTTTTTTATGGAATGATGGTCTTTTCAACCAGCTTCGATTTGTCCCACTGGATTTACAGGTTTTCCGATTGGACCTTCAGGTTTCCGGGCTACATCTCTCACATTTCGTATCTTACCCAGAGGTAATTCTGCAGTATGTCTTATGGCCGGAACCAGATAACTCAAAAAGCAACTGCTGGACCAATTCTCAGGTAGCCATTTGTATGCCTTTTCCCCACAAACAAAATAACAGTTTTCTACTTTAGTACTGATGCGGGTTAATTCTGAATGAAACATTTTCTTGTCTATAATAGACAGTTGTTTATGTAAAACAGGATTTCTTTGCACATCACTTAATGTTGTTTTCATTAAACTCAAATATGAATCATAATTCGTATTACAAACAGTGCCTCTATCTTTAACTTTAATGTAACATTTATAAGATATGGTTATATTACAGTTACTCCAGCCCACTTGAAGTGTATCATTCTTATAAAAACATACAATTCCCTTCTGTGTAATAGGCAAATACAATGCAATTTTGTCTTGCCATCTTACAGATCCTGTATCAAAAAGTAAATTCTCCCAAGTCTCATTTATCCCCAAGGGGACAGCGGACATTAACAGTCCTCCATATGCTGTTGGTATAGCAGTACAAACCCAGCAATTTGAAATGTTCATAGTCTCTGCATATACACGCTTCATAGCTAGGTATGTGTTAAAGTTCGGATGCCAGTCTATAGACAGTTCATCACGTCTCTCCACTTTCACTTGTGTGGTTACATGTAGGAAAAAAACACAACTAAAGGAAGGTCATCACAATCATAGTCAATAAATGCATAGTCAACAAGATGATTAAACAACATCTTTGGGGTTGATCTGTATTTTTACTCGTTTTGTTCTTGGCCATCCTGCCTTTGTTGTGTATCAGTCACAAAATGTTTATCAAGTTGAAAATTCTTTACCGGTTTATAGTGCGTCAGATGGACCCAGGACATCCTCTCAGCAACTTTGACTGCAGTAGGCATTGCCAACAGTACCTGGTACGGTCCTTCCCACTTTGGACTCGCCCAATTCTTCCTCTTTGTAACTTTCAGCCACACCCAGGTCCCCGGAGTCAGCACTGCTTCTAACGGTCTGGTCTGTCTTTTATCTGAAAAAGAGTTCAACTGCAAAACAGTTTTATTTGTTAACAGTTTTCTCATGTAGCTAGCTAATGAGCTGTCAGCCTCTAGTTCTGCAGACATGAGAGCTTTCCACTGTGGCACATAATATGCCCTTCCAAATATCATTTCAAAGGGAGTCAAACCCTTTACATTTGGAACTGTTCTCATGTTCAGCAGTGCCAAAGGCAGACAGCAAATCCAGTTTTTCTGCGTCTCACTCACTAGTTTCCTCAATTTATTTTTTAGAATTCCATTGTACCTTTCCACCAGTCCTACAGACTGTGGGTGGTAAGCACAATGATTCTTTAAGGAGATTCCAAAGAATCTCCCAAGCTGGTGAATCGTCTGATTAACAAAATGTGTCCCATTGTCACTATAAATCCTTTCCGGTATGCCAAATCTAGGAATTATTTCTTTTACTAGGGCTTTTGCCACTGTTGCTGCATCCGGATTTTTAGTTGGAAAAGCTTCTACCCATTTGGAAAACATATCTATAATTACTAAACAGTATTTTTTCCCTTCACATTTATTCAACTCTATGAAATCCATACAAATAGTATGGAACGGATATGGTGGTGTAGGAAAACTCCCTTGCTTGGGTTTGAATGCCCCCTGTGCATGATGTTTGTTACAAGTATGGCATGCTGCACAAAATTTTTTTGTATAATTTATGAATCCGTATGTTTGGAATATTCGATTTACTAACTGTACCATCCCCCTTGTTGAGACATGGCACTGCCCATGGCTCAACAAAGCTGCATATCTAAATAAATTAGATGGTAAAATAGTTTTTTTTTCTCTTTGGAGACATACAGTCCATTTTCGAGGATTGCACCTCGTTTCTCCCATTTTTGTTTCTCTGCTTTTGTAGTTAATGTCTGCATTGTTTTTAGCATTTCTAGATCTAAAATCTCAGAGGGTTGTAATTCCTCGGTTAAAAGAAGAGTTTCTGAGTCTGAGGCTGCTTGCTTTGCAGCTGCATCAGCTTTTGCATTTCCTTTTGAAATTCTATCCTGTTGTTTTGTATGAGCTAAACATTTACAAATAGCTAATTTAGTGGGTAATTGAATAAAATCTAATAGGTTCAAAATAAGTTGCGCATGATTAATCGGTTTGCCATTAGATGTTATCATTCCCCTATTTTTCCATTGTTGCGCAAAACATGCACTGTAGAAAAAGCATACTGACTGTCAGTATATATGTTCACACATTTATCTTTCGCTAGAGTGCAAGCCCGTGTTAAGGCTATCAATTCTGCTGCTTGAGCAGATAGGTTGTGCTGTAAAGGTTTGGCTTCTAAGATCTCTGTATCTGTAACCACTGCATACTCCACTAGATTTTTTTCCTGTAGGACCCCTTCTGCACGAGTCATCCACGTAAAATGTCACCTCGGCATCATCCAAGGGCATATCAGTGAGATCTTGTCTGGGCAAGGTTGTTTGCTCAATTTCCTGCAGGCAGCTGTGCGGCGTGCCATCCACAGGGGTTGGAAGTAACGTTGACAGGTTTAATGTTGTACAACGTTCAATTACCATATGAGGTTGGCTTAGCAGTATGGTCATACATGAAAGATGTCTAGCAGGAGATAGATATGCTATTTTTTCTTGCAGTAAAATTATCGTGACTGCATGAGGCACTCTCAATGTGAGAGGGTGGAATAACACCACTGAGGCCGATGCCTGTACTGCCATTGCAGCTGCGACTACTGCCTGTACACAGTGAGGCAATGACCGTGCCACTGGGTCTAACTGTGATGAATAGTAAGCTATGGGGCGTTGCTTATCCCCATGCTGTTGCGTCAGAACTGACGTCATATATCCCTGTTTACAATCTACGGTCTGAAAGAATCTTTTGTGGTAATTCAGAAGTTCTAAAACTAATGAAGAAGCTATCAATTGTTTTAGTCTGCAGAAAGCTGTTTCTGCTTCGGGTGTCCATTGTAGTGTATCTTGTGCTGCCATTGGTGTTTTATATATTAAATCAGCCAGTGGAGCAGATTCTAAGGCATAGTTTGATATCCAGCTTCGACAAAAATTAGTTGTTCCCAAGAAGGACATCATTTCCTTCTTGGTTACTGGTTTAGGTGCTTGTAAAATTGCTGTTTTTCTGTCTTTGTCTAATATTCTACCTTTATTGGATATTACATATCCTAGGTATCTGACCTGTTTTTTCCAAAGTTGTAACTTACTTTTGGTTACTTTATGTCCCTGTGCTGCTAAAAATTTCAATAACGCTATAGTATCCTCCCTGCATTGATGCTTGGTGGGGGCTGCTAGCAAAATGTCATCTACATAAAGTAGAATCTGACTACCTCCTGGTGGGGTAAACCCTGCCAGGTTGCTTGCCATTTCTTGTGCAAATATCGTTGGACTTTCACAATATCCCTGTGGTAGCCGAGTATAGGTATATCTTTTACCCTGAAATGTAAATGCAAACCAATACTGGCTATCAGGATGTATAGGTATTGAAAAGAAAGCATTGCTTATGTCTACTACAGTAAAATATTTTGCTTCAAATCGTTCAACAAGGTGTGGGTCTGGTAGGTATTATTGCATTGTTTACAGCTTGTAAATCCTGTACCATCCGCCATTCCCCGTTTGCT
The DNA here is from genome assembly GCF_019279795.1 of Protopterus annectens. Lineage (NCBI taxonomy): Eukaryota > Metazoa > Chordata > Ceratodontiformes > Protopteridae > Protopterus > Protopterus annectens. The sequence continues at coordinate 359,368,756 of NC_056737.1, read as the reverse complement.
TTTTTAACAGGAAATAGCGGGGTATTACATGGTGAATCAAGAGATTCTACCAGTACTCCTTCCTTGAGTAATGCTGCTATTATAGGCTTGATTCCTTGCTCCGCATCTTTCCTCAAGGGGTATTGTCTTTTTTGTGGTCTAAATGCTGATTTTGGGGCAATAGTAACTGGTCCTGCTGTTCGAATAAGTCCTACATCTGATTTGCATGTTGACCAAAGAATCTGTGGTATATCACACAGGGCTTTTTCTTCTTCTTCTAATAAAAACGCTAATCAGCTGTCTTCACTGGTTTGTAAGTGTACAGCTGGATGTGTCTGTGTTAACCAGTTCAATTTCTGTTTTTGTATTCCCTGCTCTGATAATTCTAAATCAGTTTGTTTTTCCCATCTTGCTACTTTTTCTCCTAAGTCTGCCCATTTCATATTCTTATTTTTTGTTAAGCTGACATGTGGTAGTCGATTAGATTTGTACAGTGTCATGAATTCCTGAGGTAATGAACAGCTTACCACACTGTTTCCCTCAGTATCCCACTTGCTCATATTCTTTATCAGGTCCTGGCATGCTACAGTAGTATAGAGTACAGTGTAACAAATGCTGTTGGTCAGTGTCAAGGGAGGGGGCCTTACTGATGGTTACGTTCATCAGTTCCTCGGTTACTGCCCCTGGACCAGTCGTAACTAGATCCTGGCTGTACCAGTAAAAAGTCTCACCCTCCGGTCGCACCACAAAAGTATCCATTTGTCTTTGTGCCTCCATACCCTGCATAGTGTGAACTACCACTATGCCAAATATCTGCATAAGATCTCTTCCCAGTAGATTTACTGGACATTTTGCAGAAACTACGATTTTACTTTTCTGAGTCATACCTGAAATAGGGTCAGTTATTGCTATATCATGGAAGAGTGGCTCCCTATATAGCTGTCCGTTTGCTGCTTTTACTAATATATAATCAGGTGATTCTGAATTTTCTGGTAACTTGGAGGGGTGTATCAAAGTCCGTGACGCTCCTGAGTCACACAGGAATTTTACTTCCCTCCACCAGAAGTGTGACTTCTGGTTTTGTGTCTGCCAGATAGAGCTCCAAGCTCAGTAATGCCAAATCTAAAATTTCACTTTCTTCATCCTCTATATCTACTTGCACTTCCTCTATTCCTTCTACTACATTTACATTTGTCCTTTGTTTGTTAGCCTTTCCTGATGATTTCTGACTTTCATCACTATCATATAGTCAGTCCTCATCATCCTTGCTTTCTGTAGTCACCTTTTTATTTAGCCTGCAATCCCTTGCTAAATGTCCTTTCTTTCCGCACTTAAAGCACTCACCTTTCTTTTTTCTCTCTTCAAAATCTTCTGACCGTTTGTCAGATTGTCTATTTCCCTGGACATTTTTCTTACCCTTTTTACCAGACTGTACTACAAAAACCTCAGCTCCATCTTCAGCAGTGAAGACTTGTGTCTTCTTTTTCTTTTTACTATTAAAGTGTCTTTCAGCATGTCTAGCATATTCAAGTAAGGCTTGTAGCCTACTTGTTTGATGATCTATCATATGCTTCGTAATAAAGCTACTGATAGGTGCAATGCAACCTTTCAAAAATGCATTTTTCAGTTGCTGTTCATACGAGGTATCATGTGTCTGATTTTCAGGAATAGCCATACCACTATGGTTATTGAAACATTCCAATAATCTACCATAATACCCATCTACAGTTTCATTCTCTTGTTGTATGCATTGGTTAATGCAAGTCCAATCTGCTCTAGGTTTCCATTTTTCGGAAATTCAGTCTGTAAGACCTTTTACTCTGTTGTCTAGTTCTGCGTCACTATGTGGGAGTGGTTTAAGCTCTGCATTACGAGGATTCCAGGTGCCACAAATCATGTGCCAGTCTGGACCCACAATTTGTCTAACTACCTTTTCTACTTCTTCCCCATTCAAGTGGTAACTTAGTCTCATACCTTGTAAATCTTGTAAAAACTTTGTGTAATTAACTTTTGGATGGGGGATTCCCTCTGTAGCTTTCCGAATATCTTCCAGTGTCCATGGTCTGTATACTAGAAGAGTTGGGTCCTGCCCTTCCTGTCCTGCCTGAGGATTTGGTACCTCGATTAGTGGACAGATTTCTTCTTCATTTTCCTCTAGTGTGCTTTTCCCTACTTGATGCAAGTCTGTGTCCCCAAGTGTTTTACGTGACCGGGACCTAGTTTCAATAGGATCTCTAACAAATGGTTTTAGTGCTCTTGTGACATCAGGATAACTTGGAGGTGGACCAGCTTGTCCACCTGCTTCATATCCTGAAAAAGGCATCGGAGGGGGCGGGGGAGGAGGAGCCATCGCTATTACTATATTATTATCCTCTTTATCTAAAAATAACGTCTTAGCATTTTTGGTTTTCGGTTCCCTTCGGTTTACTTCCTCAATCCACCTGTGTGCCTGAGGAATGCCTAATCGTTGTTGTTTTTTTGCCTGACCTTCTGCGTCAGATTTAAGTTGTTTTAAGAGTTTAACTAATGAAATTTTATCCAATTTACCATCGAATCCATATTTATTAACCCATTTTGTATAATACCTAACATTATCAGCCAGTTGTAATTGCATATATTTTGCATCTTCAGTTAGGGCCAGATCTCGCGATGTTTTAGTGCACTGATTTCCCATACTAAAAGAAAATGTTACATAACCCTTTTCACCATGTGGTATTTCAGTTCTTTACACAGTTTATCTAGAATAACTGCCTACCTTATTCTGTTTCCCTGATCTCTGACAAAATATACAGTAATTTCCTTTTGTCCCTGATCTGTATAACAAATCTTCTGACAATAGTATTTACTGTAACCTAGTCCCTGATCTAAAACAGAAAAAAGGCAAATATCTTCCTACCTGAGCCTCCTGAGTCAACCAGTTCGAGACCGCTCTTCGGCCGCAGATCAGAAAGTGGCCAGCCTCTCAAAATGACAATTCAGTCGGAGGTCTTTTATATTTCAAGAAGAACCGTTTCGGTAGCTTCTCCTGCGCAGTGTTCGACCACCGGTACACTTTGATCTGTAGCTGTCCCAGGGTTTCCGGTCCGAAGGACCAAACTGTTAAATAAAAACAAAGATAACAACACAGGAAGCTCAGATGCAAAAGTTTACTAGTGTACACCAGGAGGCAAAAAACGTACAAGTACAGAATTTTGTCTGACATGATGCAGGAAGTACAGAATATTTTATAGTGTTTACATTCAGGTTATGCCCACCTTACTGACGTGGTTAGTCACAGGGCATCTACATCACTTTTACTAACAGTATTCTATTCATAAAGATTGCTGATGTTACATTTTTTAAAAAAGCTTTCCCTTGGGAATAATATAGCCTTGCAAAGCACCTGGTCAGTTATAATGTCTTTCTGTAAATGTTACTCCTTCAAGGTTTCAGGCCTGCTCGAATACAATAGTTGGTTCAGTCTTGTAATACACTTCTTTGTTCTTCTTGCAACATTCTTCCAACAGCTGCATTTTATCTTGATAACATTTACAAGGCCAATTGCCCCAGAGGAAGAAGAAGAAGATTTTCAATGCTTTATACATTTAATTTCCTGACCCAGCAGATAATCATTAGTGAAAAACATAAGCTTGCTGAGCTGGCTACTGCCAGGGTCAGAGTTCAAATACACTGCAGTTCCAAAGCTTCAAGCAATTACATGTAAAATCATTTTTATTGTCATATTATTAATAGAATAAAATGTATTACATACTATTTGCTTTTTAATTAACACTTTATATATGCTCAAATACATATTTTTCTAACATTTTTCCAAAGCAGTACCTTGTAACCCACTGCACTTAATTACACATATATACACAGCCTACAATTACACTACACATTCAACCCCTAGGGGTTAAAGTATTACATTTAAGAATTTAAACCAATTCTGTACATAATTCTTCTTTCAGGACTACTACCCCCATGGTGGGAATTATTGAAATGTACAGCTATAGAACTGTCTACTTTCTCATCAGTAATATTTGTCACATGTTCTAACAGTCTAGTTTTAAAGCACTTCTTTACTTTCCTCCACATGAACTATGTTACAAGGGCATCTAAGAACATCCTCCATACACCAACCTCTTGAATGTACAGAGTCCCACATGTTGTCCGCCCTTTCCCCTTAGCAGGAATGACAGGACATAACAATGGTAGACCCTAACTATCAACCTCCTACTGTATGGCATCTGTACCAAGCCTGACATAATGTAGGACTGAGGCCCAAAAACATCGCAATACTTGAAGTATTGCTTGCTACTGATTTGCCAAGGGCAACACCTGTCTGGGGAATAGACCAAACATAACAGGCAGACCTCTGGCCATTATGTGGATAGCCCTACATTTGAGACCTATGCAGACACAGAACTTTGTCAGACTGAAACCCATGCAGAAATAGCATGTTCAGACAAACCCTGTTAAACAAGCAGTAGTCATACAATATGACAGCAATGCTCACTTTCTGTCCTTAGGTCTTGAATCTTCCCCACCATTTAGTTGGCTTATCTCCACAGGTCTTGTTCTAAGAAGTATTAGCTCAAACACCTCCGGGATCTCTTCCTCACAGGTAAGGGAAAGGGCCAATGCTCACATGGAGTACTCGGTTATAGGAGTGTGTTGCATGACATTGGCTATTGGGATAATTACACACCTACTCCACATGCAGTCAGCAACTGGGGAACACCAATTGGTGCTCAAGCCATTACATGGTTATGAGCATTACCTACAAAAGACAAGCTGCCATCTATCCAAACCACCTCTGTCATAAAGAGTCCATCAGTGCAAAGCTGAAGTAGTGTGAGAAAAAAATAAGAAAGGCTATATATGTGACATATCCAGAAAAGAAAAAGGTATGTGAAACAAATATACATGTAACTGAATGCAGTGTAATAATTGAAAATAGGGGTTTGAAAGCATATGCCTCAACAAGACTTGCTGTACTGATGTACTGCTGAACAGCACTGATGGCATTAGCATGTGGCTCTGTCTGTAGTGATAGGCCAGCTATTGGGATGTTGTCCATGTCCATATGGTATCTGTGCATATAACTATGATACACATTTTGTCTTGTAAATATAAGGCAACTATACAGAGCATGTGCAGTGTAAGGTACTGCTGCAGATGTGTGTGTTGAACTGATGTTATAGACTGAGCTCATACCATTCAACTGTCCAGTGTTCTGCACGCTGATCATATGCGTGCCTCATATTTGTAGTCATTTACACATAGAATTGTGTTATGTCAGTCAAATCCTTGCCAAATCTGTGAATACTGACATCACAACATCCCCCTTAATTGTCCGCTGGCTTTTCCCATCGGGGATTGCTACAGTGGATCATCTGTTGCAATTTCTGCCTGTCCAATGAATCTTGTTCTCTCACACCAAACCACTGCATGTCCTCTATTACCACATCCAGAAACCTTATCTGAGGCCTTCCTCTCCTCCTCTTACCTGGCAGTTACATCCTTGCCATCATTTTCACAATATACTCAGCACCCCTTCTCAGCACATGTCCAAACTGATGGAATTCTGCTTCTCCAACACTGTCTCATATCCGTCCAACATGGCTTGAGCCTGTCATATACACATTGCTAAACCTGTTCACCTGTGTCACACCCAGTGCAAAAAATAACATTTGTAACTCTGCCATGTACAGCTCTGACCTCTGTATTTTGTCAATGCCACTGTCTCCAACCCATATAACATAGGTGGTCTCACTACCCTCTTATAGACCTTACATAGCAGGTTTACTGGTACTCCTTTGTCACATATCACTTCAGACACTCTTCTCCACCTTCTCCATCCTGCCTGTACTCTCTTCTACGCCTGTCCTCCATAGTCCTCATTACTCTGAAATGTTGATCCCAATCATTTGAACACATCCCCCTTTGCCAACTGTACTCCACGCATCCTCAACATTCTGCTATCCTCCCTCTCATTCATACACAGATATTCTGTCCTAGTGCTGCTGACCTTCATTCCTCTCCTCTGTAGAGCATATGTCCACCTATCCAGCGTCTCCAAAAGCTGTTCCCTACTCTCAATACAGATCAAAAAGTCATCTGCAAACAACATAGTTAACGGGACTCCCGTATGATCTTGTCTGTCAACCTGTCCATCACCATTGTAAATCAGAAAGGGCTCACAGCTGATCCATGATGTCATCCCACCTCCACCTTAAACACATCTGTCAATCCCAGTGCAGACCTCAATGCTGTCACACCACCCTTGTACATATTCTCTACCACTCTTACATATATCTCTTCCACTCATGACGTCATCATACAATACCACAACTCCTGTCTTGGCACCCTGGCATATGCTTTCTGCACATCCAGAGAGACACAGATCAACTCCTGACCTTCTTTGTATTCCACCAGTAACAGTCTCAGAGCAAACATCACATTGGTAGTGCCCTTTCCACGCATGACACCATACTGCTGACCAGTACTCCTCACCTCCCTGAGTAACCTAGCTTCTACTACTTTTACCCATAACTTCATGCTGTCACTGGCCAATGTTATCCACCTGTAGTTATCACAGCTCTGCACATCAACCTCATTCTTACCACCATACCCAAGCACTTTCTCTCCACTCCTCATGCAACCTCACACTTCCCACGATATCAGTAAATAGTCTGACTAACACACCACTGCCATTTCCCCTGAACAACCCCATGCTTCCACAAGTGTGTAATATGGACCAACAGGCTTACCAGTATTCATCCTTTTCATAGCTATCCTTGCATCCTCCTTGTTAAGCCATTGCACTTCCTGATTCACCATACCCACATCATCCAACCATCTCTGTCTCATTCTCTTCATACATCACCCTCTCAAAGTACACTGTCCATGTGCTCAACACACTCTCCTCACTTGTGAGTACATATACCTCATCATCCTTTATCACACTTATCTGCTGCACATCTTTCCTAGCTTAGTGTATCTGTCCAGCCAATCAGTACAATTCCTTTTATACCTCCATAGTGTCCAACCTGTCACTGAACTGTTCATATGCCCATCCTCAGCCTTTGCCACCTCTCTCTTTGCCATGGACATCATCTCCTCATACTCCTGCCTACTTTCCTCATCTCTATGACAATCCCACTTCTTCTTCTCCACCCTCTGTCTCTGTATACTGTCTAGTACTTCCTCAGTCCACCAACAGGTGTCCTTGTACTTCTTCCCCATCCACATGTCACCCCAAGCACCCGTCTAGCTGTCTCCCTTACCAGCTCTGCTGTACTTAACCAGATATTTGTTAGATTGTCACTGCCACCCAGTGCCTATCTCAACTCTTCCCTGAACTCCACCTCACAAGCACACTTTTCCAGTTCACACTATTTGATCCTTGGTGCTGCCCCCACACTCCTCCTCATCTCGATCACCAACATCTTCTCACATACCAACATTCCCTGCTGCCTAAATACACTTTCCCCTGTCACCACTTTACAACCTCTTATCTCCTTCAAGCTGGCCCTCCTACATTGGATATATTCCACCTGTGTGCATCTTACTCCACTCTTGTATGTCACCCTATGCTCCTCCCTCGTACCATAGTGCATATTCACCACAGCCATGTCCATCCTTTTTGCAAAATCCACTACCATCTTACTGTCTCCACTTCTTTTAACATCATACATACCCCTCAATTCCCTTCACCAACATACCCATTGACATCTGCTGCAATGACCAGTCTGTCACCCTTGGGTACAGTCATCACCAAGTCATCCAACTGACATCCCATTTCTCTTTTTAATCCATCGCACAACCGACTTGCATAGCATATGCACCAACAGCAGTCATCTTTACACCATCAGCTTACAGCTTCAGAAACATCAGTCTATCAGACACTTATGTCATCCTCCAAAAACACTCTTGGCATACTGTTCCTTCAGCAGAAGCCCTACCCCCTTCCACCTCCAGTCCACACCATGATAGCACAATTGTGACTGGCCTACCATACACCCAGCCATAATCCCCTTCCATGTGGTCTCTTGTACACACACAATATGTCAACCATCCTCTGGCCATAATATCAGCTAGCCTGGTCCCTATAGCACTCATACTGCCAACATTAACAATTCTTACCCACAATACCACCCTCCTAGCCTTTCTCCTGTCTTGCCACCATATGACTGTTGGAAATCCTCCAGGGGATGCCTGTCAGTGCAAAGGCTACTGTGCTATTGAATGACTCAAGTATGTTAAAGCAATATTGAGACACTGTCACTGATTTTCTCCCATTGGACCCATGTATGCATGGCATCCTACAGATGTCTTGCTGTAAGGTTGAGAGGGATGACTGTGCAGCAGGAGTGTGAATTTAGTGTGCTATACTGACATAGAACAGACATGTATGCAAGGTATTAGCTATGCACATGTCTGTATGAGTAGGTGTATGTGTCCACCTCATGAAAACAGATATGGGATGCAAAATGTCAGTTAAAACATCTGTACATGTTGTACACATGTGTAATCTTAGTTACTGTGCACCTAAAAGAGTGACATGACCACAGCTACTGGTTGTTGCATTGCCCTGACACAGGCATGGTTAGTACAGTAAGCATGATTATCATTACTAAATTGGAGAAGTGTCCAACTGTGTTATGACTTTGTGGCCATGCCCACTACAAACAACTGATTGAACACATACATGGCTGTATGGACTCAGCAATATCTTACTTGTCATATCTACCTCCACCAACATACAATAATCCCCTTAAACAAACCACAGACGTGGTCCCTATAGTGGCTGTACAGGGCAAAGTACAGGCAGGAACCAACCTGGCATCAAGTCAGCCATTGTCTGAACAAGCATATAAGGTCACAGATGGATTACTGCAAGGTCAACTATGATTACAAATTGGAGACATCCACCTGGGACAATCACAGACCATCTTCCTGTATGTCTGCAATCTCGGAGGCAACATACCAACCCAACCTGTAATGGTGGCCAGTCAGATCACATACACACATAGCATAGCTACAGGCAACCTGATGCAGATAGGGTTAGGGCAAACATCCCCCCAGCTCAGCATCACTATAGGTGGATATGTACTGCACCCACACTCCTCCCCTCATCACCAGTGAGAAGGTACATATTGCCTACTGAAAGGCAACAAATGTAAGTATCCATGGGACATCATATCATCCCTGTCTGAATCCTACATGAACTCAGGCATGTGCTCCCAGCTGCATTACACACTGCAGTCACACCAAGCCACAGCACCATCCACACACCATCCGCATGGAAGATGGCTAATGTCATCCATTTACACAGACCTGAATGAGGAATGACGGATTATGCAAACAACTTGCCCTCACTGCTGGCAATCTGACTCATCAGGACCAGAAGTGCAATGCAAGCTAATACTGTGCTGATGGATTACAGGGGTATGGTGTGGTTGTGAGTGTTGGCGACTGGTATGGTTTGAGTGTTGGCTACTGGTATTCAAGGTACATGTGCAGGTACTGGACATACTGTTGCCAAATGTATGGGGTTCTGAGATGTGTTTCCCTGTTAGTGACTACCAGGGGCAATGCCACATCACTGGCGGGAGACCTTTTCACCAGCGGAATGCAATCTGATAACGGAAGCCATAATATAGAACCACACAGTACTGTTGGTCCAAAGCCAGCAACATCTGTGGGAGAGGACCACCCTGTGGGATGTCCCTGTCCACAGGGTAAATTAGGTGGGCCTGCACACATGTACATATGAGCAGGTGTGGCATCATGCCACCAACCTCATATGCCATGCCTGGCAAAGGGCTTATGCCATGGCCAGGAACCCCACAACCACAGGTAGGAGACCAGCCATGCAGCCCCCAATGACACCAAATGAGGAGCTCCTTGCCAAGCTTGGACCACTCATCACAGTGCAAGACATCTGGATAGACACCAGCAAAATGTATTGGACAAACTGACTAAGGTAGGGACACGTGTGAAACATTACTGCTATACAATGGATATGAAATGTATACACACACCTGTTAAGATGCCATTTGTTTCTGATATGTACTGATTAAGACCACAATATGTCAGTCCACACCTTTCCAAACTTTTAATGAGACCCATGAGATGAAAAGTTCACTTGTAAAACCAAGCATCTGGACTCGTGTATTGCACCTACAAGCCTGGGCAAGTGTGAGGGTAGCAGACATTTTATCAGTATGTTGTTGCAGTCAGGTATGATACCTGATCCTGCCATATGTGTCAGTACACTCACTGTGGCCTATTTGGCAACTATATCACATATATGGGCATTGTTAAGGCAGGCAGACCACTAATAGGCTCCAAACATCTGGGTGTTCCAGACACATTTTTACAGAGGACCGGTATGGCCTGTACAATGATTACACACACTGCATGTGAGGCAGATGCCATTACCACACTATATAAACTAATGGCATCAGGAGGTGGTTAACTGCCATGTATGGCACACATCAAAATGGCATCAGCCACACACACACACACACACACACACACACACACACACACACACACACACACACACACACACACACACACACACACACACACACACACACACACACACCAGTATTGAGATTAGAACTGCTACTTATCTATTTATGTCTGCTATACTGTTACGCAGTTATCAGATGCACCACAGAGCTTACACAATTTCACCTTGTCCAAAGGTACTTGTAAGGTGAATGACATCAACAGGACTACTAAATTAGAATGAGTATGGTGGTACAACCTTCACAGTACATGATCCTCATACAAAAACAAACACAAACACACACACACACACACACACACACACACACACACACACACACACACACACACACACACACACACACACACACACAGACAGTTGCCAGTATTGAACTCCTGCCTATCTAGTTATTTGTATTATTGTATTACACAGTTAGCAGATGTGCCACGCAGCTTACACAATTTCACCTTGTCCAAGGGTACTTCTAAGGTGAATTACAACAACAGCACTAGTAAAGAAGGGTGGGGGAAGTGTAATGGGTGGTACACTAATCAAAATGGTATACAGTTACTGCATGTGCTACAGAGCTTACTGGACTTACAACTGGCCAAAGGTGCTGATAACTGCACAGCTGAGGTAAAGTATTACAGGTGGCAGGAATTCTGCCTTCAGTTTCTCCTGTACATCTTGCTAGTTCTTTCTATCTTGCACTTCAAATAGCATTATAGCGTTGCACTTCAACAGGTTATTGTATCAATAAATGTATCACACCTGGGAGCCATCAGCAGTACTTGTTCATCATGGAATTAGCCCCGGTACTTACTACTTATGACCATCCCTCCTGGCATGATTGAAGTGTGGTTCTTTGTGCTTTCACCCATTAACCTGGTGTACTTGCCCATTCTGTGGCACTATTGCTGCTGCCTCATGTACACACACAACCCTCTCCTCTAAACTCCACTCAGACCAGTGAGAGTTACCACTATATCACCAAATGTGGAACTATGCACTCTCCAGCAAAGACTGGACTAGATAGTCAAGAGAATGAGATCAACACCTGCACCACACAATGTGGACCACATAGCTCGCCACAACACCCTCTATGACAGCCCTGACATATACTGCAAAAGCCACACCCACATTCACAGAGGCACTCAATGGACCATTACACAAACAGCACAGAACAGCAAGACAGACACCCACTCAGACACCATGACATAGCACATACCAAAGGACACATATGTCACCTCCACAGTGTACCCCTCAACCTAAGCTCCTAAGGCTGACCACCTTGCACAATACAGTTTCATAGTTTCCTAGTTTCATAGTTTGGTACTAGGCTATCTGCCCTGGGGCATTTATAAGCCTAGCCATAGTGATGTGGCTTTCACCACCACATGTAATGGTACAAAAGTGTACAGAATAGATTTAGAATACTGTGCCTCTGTCTAGTAGTGACACAGTGAAGACCCCCTTACATAATAGAATTAGTTTACTGTGCCTCTGTCTAGTAGTGACACAGAGATGACCCCTGGGGTAAACCTACGATATTCCATCCACTCGTCAAGATTTCTCTTGAAGAGAGTCAGTGAGGGGCTCTGCCTAACATGAACTGGGATTCTGTTCCAGAGTATGGGAAGCCTCTGAGTTATGAATCTGTCCCTCCAGCATGTCTTATTCATATTTGTGCTGAGGTTTAAATCTTTAGCTCTCGTGGTTCTGATGGATTTGGATTTTTTGAGGTGGAGCATGTCCATCCATTCCTGATTGGACACGGCCTTGTACGTCAGGCACAGATCACCTCTGAGCAGGCGGTATGCTACTGAATAGAGATGGAGTTTCTTTAGTCTGGCAGCATATGACATATGTTGGAGACCCTTGATCCTCTTGGTGAGGTACTTTTGGGGTCTCTCTAGCTGTTGCAAGTGCCGGGTGAGGTACATACCAAATGGGGCTTTGTACTCAATCATGGGCTTGATAAGGGAGGAGTATAGGGGTACAATGACCTCCTTGATCTGGATGTGAATCCCTTCATGATAAGGTGGGCAAGGCAGAATGTCTTTCTAACCACTTTGGCAATGTGGGTGTCAAATGAGAGGTCACTATCGACTTGGGTCCCCAGGTCTCTGATTACTTTTTCCGTACTCAGTGGGTTACTGTCTATGTGATAATTTGTGGGTACTTTGTTTTTCCCAAAGGGGATGACTATACATTTTTTGGCATTTAGTTTAAGGCCATGACTCCAGTACCAGTTGTTCATTTCAGTGAGGCCTTTCTGTAGGATGTATGTGTCAGCTGGTGTATCGACTATGGCGCCTAGTTTGCAGTCATCTGCGAACTTTGTCAGCCACAACCCTCCCATGTTTGCTTTCACATCTGAGAAATAAATGCCAAACAAGAGGGGTCCCAGGACAGAGCCCTGTGGGACACCACTTGTGACTGTCTTTGAGTCTGACATGGCGCCAGCGATTTTGACTTTATGGGTTCTATCCTTTAGCCAGTTTGCCACCCATCTTCTGACATATGGATTTACATTTAAGCTGTTGAGCTTGTCTATGATGCCAGAGTGGGGTATTGTGTCGAAAGCTTTAGCCAAGTCCAGGTAGGCTGTATGGACTGCTTTGCCCTCGTCAATGGCTCTAGCGACTGTTTCAAAAAAGTCAACCAGGTTCAAAAGACAGGATCTACCCTTTACAAAGCCGAACTGGGTGGGATCAAGTGTCTGTAAGTCCCCAATGTCTCTGTTTATGAGTTCCATAATGATTCTTTCCATAGCTTTGCAGACCAGGCTGGTTAAGCTTATGGGGCGGTAGTTACCAGGGTCTGTAGAGGTGCCTCCTTTGTGGAGTGGGACTACTGTTGCTGTACGCCAGTGTTCAGGTACATATCCTGTAGTAAGGCTAAGGTTAAATAGCATTTTTATGTGTGGGTTTAGCTTCTCTTGGAGTTTACGTAGCATGCAACCCGGGATACCGTCAGGTCCCATTGATGCTGTGTTTTTAGCTTTGCTGAGGGCAGTTCTCACCTGGACATCTGAGATGACAGGGAGGTTACATTCAGCTGGAATAAGTATTTCTTCTTTTGGGGGTGAGGGAGGGGAGAAATTTGCACTGAACCTGTCAACCAGAATGTTGGCAATATCTGTGGGTTCAGTGTATTTTTTGTCAGTGTGAATTAACTCTGAACATATCTGAGGGTTTCCGCCCAGGTTTCTAACATAGCTGAAGAAGGCCTTGTGGTTATCTTTAGTGTCCATAGCAATTTTTCTCTCAAAGTTGGCCTTGGATGTTTTTATGAGAGAATGTAGCTTTCTACTAGCGCTGATCAGAGATGCCTTCTCTTTATGGGATTTTGCTCTGTCGTGCAGTAGCTTCCTTCTTTTGTTATACAATTTGTTTATGGCTGGGGTCCACCAGACAGGATGCCTGCCCTTGGTGGAGAGGGTCTTGGTTTTATTTGGGATTGCATGATCCATGCATTCTTGGAGATGTCCGTAGAAAGCATTTGTGAAGGATTCTGCATTGTGGGATGTGGTTTCCACTGGCCCAGTGAGCTTAAAGGATACCATCTAAGTTTTAAGAAGTGTAAAGTCGGCTTTTGAGAAGTTTTTCACTGTAGTCTTTTGTGTTGGGGGTGGAGGTGGGATATGTATATCCAAGGTGATTAGTTTGTGGTCAGATCTCACTAGTGAGGGGTATACTTCCAGTGTGGAGCACTTTGTCCCCATGTTTGTGATGATTGGGTCTAGTATATTATCTCCCCTTGTGGGAGAGGTAACTAGTTGTTCCATTGCATTTGAATTTATGAATTCCAGGAACCTTTGGGCTAGGGTGTTTGGGCTAGAATAATGCACCCAGTCTATGTTAGGGTAGTTGAAGTCTCCCAATATGATGGTGTTTGGTAAGACATTCATATCCTCCAATGTCTTCAGGAAGGCTGAGTGGGGTTCCTGAGATTGGGAGGGTGGTCTGTAACATGCTACCAGTTGTATCGCAGTTTTGCCTACGGTTAGTTGCACCTGGATGGTCTCTGATGCTTCATGTGTTGCCACTAACCTGGAGGTGTGGGTGTCCTTGATGAATATGGACACTCCCCCTCCCTTTTTGGTTTGGCCCGAGTTTTGGGGCCGAAAAGCATGATACAAGGTATAGCCTGGTAGCACTGGGGTGCTCTCAGGAGCCTTGAACCAGGTTTCAGTTACTGCACAGACATCAATGTTCTACATACTGAGGAGTACTTCGAGAGCCTGCATCTTGAGATTTAGACTTCTGGCGTTGATCAGCATTACCCTTAATTTTTTCCATTTTTGTTTTCTAAGGAGGTGGGTTTGTCTTTTGAGCCTTGCCTAAAAAAGGCACTATGGGGGAGGCAAGAGCCTTAGCCAATATCCGGAAGCCCAGTGGTGACAGATGCATGCCGTCCCTTGTGAAGCAGCGTGGCTTGTCCAGCATGTCATCCCAAGCAGACAGACATTGGATCCCCCTAGAATGACACCAGTATTTGAGCCAATTATTAAAGCTGATCATCTTGTCTTTGTATTGTGGCATCATTCTTGGTGAGGGCAAGATGCTGCTCAGGGTCAGGGTCATACCAGCCTGGGCTACTTAATCAGAGAGCTCCTCTATGTCTCTTTTCATGTAGCCCAGGGAGGTACATCTCAGGTCATTCATGTCGGCATGGACAATGACGGAGTCATATTTGTACTTGCTTTGGATTGACCTGAGTGCGTGTGTTATGTGGCGGATCCTAGCTCCCGATAAGCAGCTCACCGTTACCCTCTCCTTGTTCAGCCTGGTAAGCAGAACATCAATGTGTCTGACTATAGAGTCACCTATTACTAGTGTATCAGGCATGGTGTTTGGCCTTAAGGGCTGTGATTGTTTGACACACTGATTTATTGAAGTATGTGTTGCATGTGTTATGTTTTGAGGTGGTGGATTTTTGGGTTTCTGCTTTCGGAGCCTCTGTTGTTTTGGTAAGTTTTTTGTTTGAGCCTCCGAGTATGTCTTTGCGTTATTATGTGCTTGGTTTGCAGTTGTGGTAGTATGTGGGACTGGGTTTGGTATGTGTGTGGTTACCTTCTCCTCCTGTCTGGTCTTGCCAGTCCTGAGTTGAGAGAGTTCAGCCTCCAGTTTGGCTATATAGTTGCATCTCTCACATGTATTTGTGTTTGTTGGGAGGAGAGGGTTGTCTGTGTACATGAGACAATTGTAGCATTGTCTCAAGATTCCCAGATTAACCAGCTGAACCGGAGAGGATGCTAGTAATCTACCACTCGACATGCTAGAATATTATAAGGGAGTGCTGTGCCTTTAAGGGAAGTGGGTACTCACAGGGAAGGTAGGTGGATGTAGTGCTTACTTTAGTTAGCGAGTGCTTACTTAGAAGAGAGGTTTTGATAACAAGTGCTAGGCTTATAATAAAGCGATTAGACTGATTATTATAAGAGTAGAGCTTTCTTAAGGGAAAATTTGAATAGCAGACTTGGCGGAGCCAGACAAAGTTTAACCTTGTTTAACCGGCACTGTGCTATGCGCACAAACGTGGATTTTAAACAGGGAACTTCAAAAGAGCTAGAAATGGTCCAAAACAACCAATTACTACAAGCTCTTGTGCTGAGGTCACTCCTTCAGGGACAGATAGGCTGCTCAAGGCTCCCCACTCCCACTGGTGAGCAAAGAAACTTCCTTTGATCCAAGTAAGGCAATGGACAACACAGGAACTACACCACAGCCCAGAATACAGCAAAGCCTGTATACTGGTCTAAACTAGTCGAGGAGAGGCGGGAAAAGAAGGATTTTTTTGTTTTTGAGATAGAAAGCACACAGAAATGCAGGAAACAGTAATAAATCAGTTACACAGGCTAGCACACTTTCGTGGGCAGCCTCAACAGTTAAATTTAACAAACAAACAAACAACTTTCGACCAATTTTCGACTAAATGAAACTTTAAGTGCAGATAATATATAATGCAACAAACAGTTAAAAAAACAGTTTAAGCTTGTTCAAGGTAAGCAAGAGAAGTTATTTCAGGTAAGAAACAACAAAAAATACTTAAATCAGGAAAGCGGTCACTTTTTTCAGTTCTCTGCTGCTAGGACCACTCTGCAGGACCACGAGGAGCTGTTGCTGAGTAGTATAGCCAGAAAAAAATGCTCAGAGGCAGATTTTAAACAGGGAACTTCAAAAGAGCTAGAAATGGTCCAAAACAACCAATTACTACAAGCTCTTGTGCTGAGGTCACTCCTTCAGGGACAGATAGGCTGCTCAAGGCTCCCCACTCCCACTAGTGAGCAAAGAAACTTCCTTCTATCCAAGTAAGGCAATGGACAACACAGGAACTACACCACAGCCCAGAATACAGCAAAGCCTGTATACTGGTCTAAACTAGTTGAGGAGAGGTGGGAAAACAAGGATTTTTTTTTTTTTTTGTTTTCGAGATAGAAAGCACACAGAAATGCAGGAAACAGTAATAAATCAGTTACACAGGCTAGCACACTTTAGTGGGCAGCCTCAACAGTTAAATTTAACAAACAAACAAACAACTTTCGACCAATTTTTGACTAAATGAAACTTTAAGTGCAGGTAATATATAATGCAACAAACAGTTAAAAACAGTTTAAGCTTGTTCAAGGTAAGCAAGAGAAGGTATTTCAGCTAAAAAAACAGCAAAAAATACTTAAATCAGGAAAGTAGTTGCTTTTCTCAGTTCTCTGCTGCTAGGACCACTCTGCAGGACCACGAGGAGCTGTTGCTGAGTAGTATAGCCAGAAAAAAATGCTCAGAGGCAGATTTTAAACAGGGAACTTCAAAAGAGATAGAAATGGTCCAAAACAACCAATTACTACAAGCTCTTGTGCTGAGGTCACTCCTTCAGGGAGAGATAGGCTGCTCAAGGCTCCCCACTCCCACTGGTGAGCAAAGAAACTTCCTTCTATCCAAGTAAGGCAATGGACAACACAGGAACTACACCACAGCCCAGAATACAGCAAAGCCTGTATACTGGTCTAAACTAGTCGAGGAGAGGTGGGAAAACAAGGATATTTTTTTTTTGTTTTGTTTTTGAGATAGAAAGCACACAGAAATGCAGGAAACAGTAATACATCAGTTACACAGGCTAGCACACTTTAGTGGGCAGCCTCAACAGTTAAATTTAACAAACAAACAAACAACTTTCGACCAATTTTCGACTAAATGAAACTTTAAGTGCAGATAATATATAATGCAACAAACAGTTAAAAAAACAGTTTAAGCTTGTTCAAGGTAAGCAAGAGAAGTTATTTCAGCTAAGAAACAACAAAAAAATACTTAAATCAGGAAAGTGGTCACTTTTTTCAGTTCTCTGCTGCTAGGACCACTCTGCAGGACCACGAGGAGCTGTTGCTGAGTAGTCTAGCCAGAAAAAAACACTCAGAGGTGGATTTTAAACAGGGAACTTCAAAAGAGCTAGAAATGGTCCAAAACAACCAATTACTACAAGCTCTTGTGCTGAGGTCACTCCTTCAGGAACAGATAGGCTGCTCAAGGCTCCACACTCCCACTAGTGAGGAAAGAAACTTCTTTCTATCCAAGTAAGGCAATGGACAACACAGGAACTACACCACAGCCCAGAATACAGCAAAGCCTGTATACTGGTCTAAACTAGTCGAGGAGAGGCGGGAAAACAAGGATTTTTTTTTGTTTTGTTTTTGAGATAGAAAGCACACAGAAATGCAGGAAACAGTAATAAATCAGTTACACAGGCTAGCACACTTTTGTGGGCAGCCTCAACAGTTAAATTTAACAAACAAACAACTTTTGACCAATTTTCGACTAAATGAAACTTTAAGTGCAGATAATATATAATGCAACAAACAGTTAAAAAACAGTTTAAGCTTGTTCAAGGTAAGCAAGAGAAGTTATTTCAGGTAAGAAACAACAAAAAATACTTAAATCAGGAAAGTGGTCACTTTTTTCAGTTCTCTGCTGCTAGGACCACTCTGCAGGACCACGAGGAGCTGTTGCTGAGTAGTATAGCCAGAAAAAAACACTCAGAGGTGGATTTTAAACAGGGAACTTCAAAAGAGCTAGAAATGGTCCAAAACAACCAATTACTACAAGCTCTTGTGCTGAGGTCACTCCTTCAGGGACAGATAGGCTGCTCAAGGCTCCACACTCCCACTAGTGAGCAAAGAAACTTCCTTCTATCCAAGTAAGGTAATGGACAACACGGGAACTCCACCACAGCCCAGAATGCAGCAAAGCCTGTATACTGGTCTAAACTAGTCGAGGAGAGGTGGAAAAACAAGGATATTTTTTGTTTTTTTTTGTTTTTGAGATAGAAAGCACACAGAAATGCAGGAAACAGTAATAAATCAGTTACACAGGCTAGCACACTTTCGTGGGCAGCCTCAACAGTTAAATTTAACAAACAAACAAACAACTTTCGACCAATTTTCGACTAAATGAAACTTTAAGTGCAGATAATATATAATGCAACAAACAGTTAAAAACAGTTTAAGCTTGTTCAAGGTAAGCAAGAGAAGGTATTTCAGCTAAAAAAACAGCAAAAAATACTTAAATCAGGAAAGTAGTTGCTTTTCTCAGTTCTCTGCTGCTAGGACCACTCTGCAGGACCACGAGGAGCTGTTGCTGAGTAGTATAGCCAGAAATAAAATGCTCAGAGGCGGATTTTAAACAGGGAACTTCAAAAGAGCTAGAAATGGTCCAAAACAACCAATTACTACAAGCTCTTGTGCTGAGGTCACTCCTTCAGGGACAGATAGGCTGCTCAAGGCTCCCCACTCCCACTGATGATCAAAGAAACTTCCTTCTATCCAAGTAAGGCAATGGACAACACAGGAACTACACCACAGCCCAGAATACAGCAAAGCCTGTATACTGGTCTAAACTAGTCAAGGAGAGGCGGGAAAACAAGGTCATGGGTTACTCAGTACTGCAGCACACAGATGTCCCACTCACTATGTTGATTATGGAGGAAGTAACAGCCAACTGTCTATCACATGCCAGCATCAAACACATGACACACCCATTCAGGCCACTCCACAACAGCTACAAGAATCACTCTGTCATCATCTATGTGGGTGAGAATGACCTGAGACCCACCTCCCTAAGCTACATGACAAGAGACATGGTTGAACACTCAGATTATATGGTCCAGGCAGGTGTAACAGTAGCCCTGAGCAGTATACTGCTGTCACCCAGAATGATGCTGCAGTACTATCAACAGATAATTGACTGCAACATTGGCTTATGTGTTGTGTGTCATTCTCAGAGGATCCAGTATCTCTCTGCTTAGGATAACATGAATTACAGACCTCAATGCCTTGCCAGAGATGTCCTAAGTCTGTCAACCATGGGTTTCCAGGTACAGGGTAAGTGTCTTGCCACCCCTATAGTGCCTTATTAGTCAGTGTTCCAAATCAAATTACCACCGTAACAGCTAGACATGTATGCAGTCTGAGGGTCATGCTGCTCAACAGTAGACATCTAACTGTCAAGATGCAGTCACTCAAAGCACTCCTCAGAGTAGAGGACATTGACATTTGTGCTGTAATGGAGAGGTGGTTCAGAGCAGCAGACAGCTGCCCTGCACTAACAGGCTATGACACATTCCACAGCTGTCAGTGCCAAACATGGACCACACCTACACAGGTGGTGTTGTCTCCATATCCATAATGGATATGCACACCTCCAGACTAGTATCCCAGCATAATGCATCAGAGGTACTTCCAGTAAAACTGACTTTGGGAAATACTGCAATCCACACCATAGCCTGCTATCGGTTCTCAGCTATGTCCCTAGACTGTCAATGTACATTCCTTAACACTCTGGCATCTGTGAAGGTCCAACCCAACACTGACATAGTAGGAGACTTCAACTACCCCTCCATCACTTGGGGAAAGTAGTCAAGCACCAGTACACTGGCCCAACGCTTCATGGAATTCATCAGTTCCAATGCCATGGACCAGCTCATACTGACCCCAGTAGAGGATGCAACAGCCTTGACCTGTGTTGATTACTTACATATAGAACTGTTGCTTGACTTCAGTTATCAATCCCTACCTGGTCAGATCCAGACCTTATGCAATCAACATGGAGCTCAACATCCCACCCACTCTGCCCCCACAAAGGTAGCCACCTTGCAAAACCTCTCCATTGCTGCCATTGCAGTCATAAAAACAGGGGTGGATGACTTCGCTGCCCCCATGCCAATAGGAAATAGCTGCATGACTGTCGCATTCTATATGTATGCACTGCATAAACATGTACATGGATGCGTAGTATTAGCCATAGCCTACAGAACACAGACACTGTCTTCCAAACACTGAAAGCCATTGTGATGGTCCCTTGCCATTACTAATGTGTACAACAGAAGGACAACACTGTTGCATAAAATGGTGGTGTCCCAAGACTGGTGAAACTCCTTGTTAGCTTCAAACACAACTTGGAATCCCTCATGGAATCACCTACAGGCAGCATAAAGGCAGATTTTCAGCAGACACTGACAACAATCACAAAAGCCTTTGATAGTTACATCAACAACATCCACAGCAATAACCACAAGTGCTGTGAGTTACTGCACAAGGCTGATTCCTATCCTGACACAACAGATATTGGCGACAGACAGTCTTGCCAACACATTCAGTGCCAGCTTTACCCCTATCTCATCCCAAGAGGTAATCACAATGGTAGATAAATGCCAAGCACCCAGCATTACTGCAGGCAAGGTTAGACCTGCATTGTCCACGGGCAAGGATACAGCTTTCATGGGACCCCAACATATCCATGGCTGTATTTTACATGACATACAAAGAGACCTGGCACCACATTTGTATGCTCTGGTCAGTCACAGCCTCACCTCAGGCTTTGTCCTTCCAAAATGGCACACTGCTACAGTCAACCCTTTCCATGAAGGGTTAGCATCTACAGACCTTGGCGATTATTGGGCCCTTAGTCTGACAAGTCTACTATGCACAGGTATGAGTGCATCATCAGGGACCTGATTGACCAACATATGGGTAATCTCCTGTCTCTGGCCCCACACAGTTTGGCTTTGTGAATGGCAGAGCATGCCTGCTCAACCTGGTTGACATCTTTCAGTGAGTCACCAGGACTGTGTATGACAGTAAGGCACTGCATACAGCCTACCTCAATCTGGCCAAGACTTCTGGTACCATTCCTCTGTCAGGGATTATTGGTAAGCACAACAAACTAGGCATCAACCCCTATATCATTGGGTAGTTTGCAAATTGGTTCACAGAACACACATTGTGACAGTGGCAAATTCCAAGTCAGACTGGCAAGCAGTCACGAATGGAGTCCCACATGGATCAGTACTGGATAGTGTCCTCTACAGCATCAACCTCTCAGGAGTCCAGCCCAACACAGAGAAATTCTAGCTGACCAAGTTCACAGAGGACTGCAAGGAGGAGCTATCATGAACTCCACAAGTGATGCAGACATCCTACAGAAAGGCCTCAGTGAGACCATTGAGTGGTGTGGAAACCATGGCCAAAAGCTTAACACCACAAAATGCATCATCATCCCCTTCGGTAAAACACCCAGTTCCCAATAAGTTCCACATCAATGGGAGCCCAATGAACACTGTAGGCATTATAAGAGCTCTGGGGACACAAGCTGACAGCAAATCCTCCTTCAAGTACCACATTGCCACTATAGACAGGAAGTCCTTCAGTATGGCACATTGCATTACCAAGGGTTTTGCATCCAGAAAGACAGAGGTAATGATCTCTTTCTACTATTCCCTCATTAGTCCACTCCCCAAGTATTATGGCCCATTTGCCATGTAACTCATTAGACACCTGCTACAGCCGGAGAAGCCACAGTGGCACCTCACAAAGCGGGTCCCAGGCATTAAACACACATCCTACACAGACAGACTCAGAAGACCCAAGCTATTCTCTGTGTCATATCACCTAATTAGCAGTTATCTGTGCTTGACTTACAAAGCCATGTCTGACCCAGCTGGTTTAGAAATGCTACATATAAATCCATCCACACCACACACTGTAGAGACCTCTACCTCAGTAGCACAATCACTGCAACATGCTGGTGGGACAGGTCCCTCACAAAGAGACTGCACATGCCCTGGAATACACTTCCCATACATGTCATGCAGAGCACTAGCTGATCCTGTTCCAGAGAAATTTTGATGAGTGGATGGTTAAGAGACAGTTTAACCCAAGGATCACTGCAGTGGCTCTGCTTGATACAGGCACTGGGACGTAACATCAGGTGGCACATTGGCAGGGCCCTTCTATGTGCTAGGCTTGTTAAGGCTCCTGGGCCATTACCTACTACACACTTGTGAACCTATAAAGGGAATAACATCAGCAGGACTGATAAAGTAGTGCAGTGGGTGTTAAACTTATCAATATAATTTGTCCTACAAGCAGACACACATGCACATGCTTGCCAGATGTGAAAGTAGAACCCTCTATATCACTATGCAGGGGCCATTCCCATGCATTTCTCTATGGTTTTCTACAGTTGATCTGCTGTGTGGGGTTGGTGGTGGGTATGTGACCCCCACTCTGACATCCATGCATGTGTCCTATGACTCCCCCAGTTATTTGGCTCACCACATATACTGCAGTGGTATTTGTAAACTAGGGTAGTACTGCATGCTGTGGGTAGGGCAGTACTGGGGGATTCACATCCTGCTGTTCCACAGAGCTGTCAGTTGTCTGCTGCTATTCCAGTTAGCCACTCCATTCCCTTACATGCTTGATCAATACCATAGACATGCTATCAAAAAATTCCACTCCATTAGTTTAATTTGTTACAGACACTGGCTTACCTTGTGCTTGGACCTTTTGTGAGGGTGATGCTTGATGACTGATTCACACAATACACTGCCTATACATGGTCAGGTATAGGTGGTGTGATGTCTGGCATCAATTTTACTGTGTGTGCAAGTCAGACAGAGAGAGATCAGTCCCTTGGGCCCTACAGTGTCAGTGTATGTGCTATGAGTTGCCTGTTTGCCAGGGCATACTAGGCACTCCTCTGTCTGCCTACAGGGCAGGCTCAGGATGTTCCTCCTCTGAGTCCCTCTGTGCCTGTGGAGGCCTTGACAATGGTGGGGGGATGTGTGGCCCTTCCCCATTTTGTTCCTGCTGCAGCTGTTTCCACAGGATTGTATTGTGTAGCAAGGCACATACTATGATCGTGGGTGCACATGTGGCTGGAGAGTACTGCAAGGCTCCACCGGATATGTCAAGGCAGTGGAACCGCAACTTGAGCATCCCAAACACACGCTCTATATTGATCCTGGTTTGTGTGTGAGCCTCATTATGGAATTCTTGTGTCGGTGTGTGTGCACTTCTGATGGGTGTCATCATCCATGGCTCCAGTGCATAGCCAGTATCCCCCACTAAATGGCCATACCTGGCAAACTGCTGATACAGCTGTGAGGAATGCCAGATGTGGGAATTGTGATAGCTTCCAGGGCAGCCAGCACCCACATTCATGATAATGCCCTGGGCATCGCACATGACCTGGCAGTTGATGGAGTGGAACCCCTTGCAGTTTATGTAGACCCTACCCTGGTCACCAGGTGGTGCTTTGATGTGGATGTGCATGCAGTCTATGGCACCCAGTACCTCCGGATAGTCTGCTACATGGTGGAAGAGACACATATTGAGGGTCCTTTCCTCATGGTTGGTGGAGAATTGAATGTGCTCCTTGGCATGTGGTCGCATGACATCCTGGAAGTGGTGCAGTATCCTGGACACAGATGCCTGTGAAACCCCCATGATATCCCTAGTTGGTCTTTGGAAAATACCTGTAGCTAGCATTCTTAGAGCTACACATAACTTGGTATCCACTGGAATGGGTTCCCCTCTGTTTGTTCTGGATGTGAGGCGAGGATGGCACAACTCCAAAATTTGTTGCAGTATGTCCTTGCCCACCCTGTAGCACTTTATCTCCAGATCATGTAACCCTTGGTAGGTTACCCTGGGCCTGAACACTCTTCTCCTTCTGATAAGTCTGGGGCAGTTGTCAGCATTGTCCTCTTCACCACCCTCAGCATGTTGCACATACTGATGTATGAGGGCGACAGCAGCCCGTAACATTTTTTTCATTTTGTCAGGTAAAATTTCCTTGTCTGTTTACACTGGTGGTGTAAAGTTTGTGGGAAAAAACAGACTGAAAAGTGTTTACATAGTCTATAGTGGTGTGCTGCAGATGCTGCCTGCGTGATTGGCTGAGTATGATCCATTCCACCTGCCAGCTCTATTACTTGTATTTGAGTGCCTCTATTCTGCTATTTTCCTTTTTTTCATGTTCCACTTGCCATTTGCTGTATTTATTTTTATTTTTGTGGTTTAAATCCCAGTGCATGCCACGCACACCTGTTTAGTCAAGGTAAACAAGGCTATACAGCCTTGGACACACCTCCTTGCTTACGGATACACAGTGCTGCCATTTCCTGTGTTTTTTATTTTTGTTTGTTTAAATCCCAGTGTGCACTGTGGAAACCCGTTTAACTAAGTTAAACATGTTCTAGCAGAAATGTCCCTCCCTGGACGCAAACACACTCTTCATTTCATGGTGTAAGACATTACAGCCTCAGGTACACCCCCTTGCTTAGCTGTGCTTAGCTAAGCCCAAACCTGGCCAGCAGAGCTCCAGTGTGCTTACAGCAAGCATAACACACCCCCTTTTCATGTTAGTTGCTCCTTCTGCCTACATGATCCTGTTCTATCCCCTATGTGGTTAGGTGCAGGTTTTGGACTTAGAATATTTTGTGATTCAGTATATTTTGTGAGTCAGTAAATTTCCCCTCATTTGCATACACCACTGCCTTAGCCCATAGATATTGCACTGACACGGAGCCTTTCCCCTTGACAATCACTGTCCTCTGGTATTGTTCTGATTCTGCATGCCATAGACTATAATGGCAAAATACACATTTTCTTTAAACTTGGGTTTTCACATTCTTTTATTTTTATTTTCGGCACTATCATGTTTGCGCACCACTGCACTATGGTTAAACAGCAGAGATCGGCCACAAAAAAATTAAATTATTTTATATTAAAATTAAACATTTATTCATGCCAATGGCCATATATTTGGCCATTGGCATGCCTACAGATGTGAAGACATGCTTTTATTTGTACTGTCATGCCTGTTTTCTTTTTTGCAGGAATGTGTTCAGTTAGTAACTGAACACATTTCTGTACTGACACTGTTCCTGCAAAGAGACCTGGCTGCTTCCTGAATTGTTAATTTACCTCATTTGCATGTTTTTCACCAGCAAATGAGGTGATTAGCATGCTGCATGGTCTTTTGTGCAGGAACAGTGTAGACAGGCTCATGCATGTTGGATCAGCTGTTTGTTGAATCGCTCGGTGGCCAAACTCCGTGCAGGAGCTGCTGCACTGTTCCTGCAAGGAGTTTTAGCTTTCGTGAATCCCGGGGTCTGTGTACATTATCTAAACTTACATTGCATTATTTACTTTCCCTCCATCTTTCTCTGCATATATGTATATATAGTGTTTGTGTGTGTGTATGTATTTGCTTACTTGTTGATCAGTTAATGTTGAAAGTGATTTGCTTATTTGTGCAGCTTTTCTGGTTGTAAACTGGTATAATGAAGTTGCTTATAGAAATATGACATCAGAAGGGATTATGGTAAAAAGTGATGACCTTACACATTAGAACAAAAATGCATATACATGTGAACAGTGAAAAAAACTCTTCTTAGCTGTATGAAACTGAAACAATGTGAAAAGAGCACAAGGGGAAATATGAATGACAAAGTAACTCTTCAGTTATTGGTTTTGATAAACAACTGCCAAACTAGATGCTGATATTATAAGAATGGCTAGTAATATTAATTAATTTAAAGCTAGATACACAATTACACTGATACAACATATATGGATTACTAGTTATGTTGAGCAGTTAAGAAGGCTGTCGCTCAAGATAAGAAAGCACCCATACAAAATGGTGGAATACTTATATTATTAAAAAGGAAGATAAGAAAAACATTTAAAAATGCAGTTAACAGTCCTCTAATCCATGGCCTAAATATATAAGTGCTACATTTAAATGATAAAACACTAAAGCTTTATAAATGCTACATCAAAAATGTTACTCAGCTAAACATTATGAATTCTGGGTTACAACAACAAAACAAAACAAAAAAGTCATATGATAAACAGTAAAACAAACCATCTCAAATGGTAAGTCCTGCCTCATGATTGCAAGCGAAGTTGCATTAAATAACAGACATTCCACCGAAACAATCAGTTGTTAAGAAGGCACAATGTCACTCTTGGATATCCATTTTCTTATGTTGCAAGGCGTGCTTTCTAAATTAATTTACAACCCAGATTTCTAGAATTTTGTTTATTTTATTTACATGGGGTTCTAATCATGACTTCAAAATATGCAGTATGTCACCCATTTCTGATTTAGCATTGTGTCCATACTGAATATCCAGTTGTGAAATTTAAATTAACGAGCAATGAGTGGAGCTCCAGCTATAGCTAAAATTTTGATGTTTCTGTTCTGTGATAGTTGTGAGCATTAAAATACTCAAGGTCAAAGTATACCTTTAGCAATTCCATCATAAGGTGTAAAGATAATATTGTGATCCACTTCACTTGGTGGATAGTTTTCATTAGTGGCATGTGTTCCAAATGCTAACAAAAGCCTCCATGGTGTTCTCCTTTGCAAGGTTTTCGG
Source organism: Protopterus annectens (assembly GCF_019279795.1). Classification (NCBI taxonomy): domain Eukaryota; kingdom Metazoa; phylum Chordata; order Ceratodontiformes; family Protopteridae; genus Protopterus; species Protopterus annectens. Next base: position 359,341,549 of record NC_056737.1, on the reverse strand, counting down.
GGGTGCACTGGGTTTTGGAATTCCCAGCAGGATGGTTAGCTGGTTCATCTTCATGGATACCTGTTGCTAAAGGTTGAGTAGGTACTGGTCAGTAGCTGAACATCTTTCTTCAAGAGCTATGGTAGATTTCACTAATGTCTGATTATAGTTCACTAAAGTCTTAATTAATTTGTGCATCTTAAACTGTAGACACAGCAGGCACAACTTCAGTACAAGTAAGAAAGGTTCACCAACATAAGAATATTTTTTCAAAGCAACCCTTCTTACTGTAATGAGCATATCCTTTGCCAGAACAAATTGCCATGTGGACACATGGGTTTTTATGCTTTTCAGCCTGTTTATCACACAGGTTAGAGAGGAGCTAATATTCTAAGTCAGCTAAACAGTCAGACATTTTAAGCAGTAACATTTCATTCAGGAAAACAGCATTCCTTTCTCAGGTTGGGTAAGCAAAACTTAGGCAGAGTGCTTTCTTTCAGGTTGCTTTAGGACTTCATAGTTTGACAGTAAGTTTTTGCTCAGTTTAATAACCACTCAAGCAGTGTTTACAATAATAAGAACAATATTAAGTCACAGATTTTAGTTTTTTAATGAAGGTTTATTTACAAGCATAATAAATAAGAAGTAATAATAGAAAAATAGTCACTCATTAACTGTTAGGGTCTTCTTCAAAGTTCAGCTCAACTCTTTTCATATTTTAGAATACCCTGTGTTTTCCTCAGAGCTAGTCAGAAAACAAAACAGTAGTTATAAAATATCAGTTTTGTCTTTCAGGGCACACTCTACCCTAAGTGCAAAGTAAACCTTCTGGATTTTTTTACAGTGCAACAGCTCCTGTTCAATTGTAGTTTTATTGAGCACTTTCCAGACTCCAGTTGTCTTGTATTAGTAGCTCCATAGGGAGTCCTCTTCATTGCCCTCTCTCTCAACCCAGAGGTTAGGAATCTAATCTCCTTCATCAGCAGTGACTGTGGTATATCCCAAAGGGTACCTACTCTGTAGTAGTTGTCATGGTGAGTCAATTACTGATCTGCTTGCTTGGCTGTTTTCTATCCAGGTTCAAACAACAGCTTGAACACCAATACCAGCAACATGCTTCCCAGACTAAAGAGGCAGACACTACGCAACAGTACATACACATACATAATTACACACAGGTGTATGTTATTTGTCTATCTATACTCTAACACAGTAAGAATCAAGTCAAAGATTGCTTTCCATTTCCCCTGTGTATGTATGTATGTATGTATATAGATAGAAAGATGTACAAATATATAGAGAGAGATCTATATATATACACACACATAAACCATCTACAATACAAAAGAGAGAACTGAGGTTGCTTTTCTGTCAATTTTAACCTGCATATCTATGACAGAATGAAATAACTACATCATTTTGGCATTTTATTGCAGTTTTAACATACAACTTATGAAGTAATAAACATAAGCATACCAAATATGCAACCACATCAACAAAAGTGAATAAAGTAAAACAATTTCTTAACCCTCATCACAAAATTGTACTACCACAAACATTAAAACAAATATGATATTTAAATTCTGCAGAAACAGTCAAAAGCCCAAACTGGAAAATTATACACATAAATGTACAAATAAGGTAAGAAAAGTCTCATCTCTCAACTGTTACTAAACCACAAATAAATTACTGATACCTGAAATACACCCTGAAAACTATAAAGGTTGGACAAAAGAAAATTATATTATAAAAATCAAATTATTTAAACATGTACTCAGATACGAAACAGAAAGAAATGGATGCATAATATGGCAAATGTAACTAGAGCCAAAATACAAATTATAAACCAGAAATAATTAATAGATTCATGGACTGAGCAAAAGCTATTGCCATGTGGTATCCCAGAGAGACTGCTGCCCAGCATTTGATGTACATATTCCATTCAGCCATATAGTTGTCTCATTTAACTTAATATCAGTGTCACTGAAAAAGAATTACTTCTTTTGACTACAGAGTGCTTTGGTACTCTAAGTAATGTGTTAGACTTAGTCCTAATATTTATAGGCAAGCGCTCAGAACCTGAAAGTAGTACTGTTTCAAGTGTTTGCTAATTCTATAGGCAGTACGTAGATCACTCTGTAATAAAAGATATGTTACAGAGAATGAACTTAAATTTCAGCCTAGATTGCAACTCCCCTTTGTCAATTCTTCTTGTCTTCTAATAAACATCCTCCATATCCTTTCCAAATGTGTCAGTATCACTTATGTGATACTATATATTAAAAACAAAACATTATAATAATCAATACTGCAAACCACATGACAGTGCTAACTGCTGTTTTTCTTATAAGGTGCATCATAGACTAGCTTAAAATTTTATAGCTATATTGTTATGTTGATAATAAAGAAAATGTCATTACTGACAGTTCTCAAATCATGGAAGTTATTACGCTCATTTGACACTTCCTTTTTGAATCTGTAACTAGCTGTGTTACATGTCTTCTCAAGTTTCTTTACATAGCATTTTTTTACATTGATTTTTAAAATATTCTCTGTACCCCAGGAATATGCATTGTCAGTATCTTCAGGTAGTTGTCTAACATGCACAGTTTTAGTGGCCACCCTCTGAAGTCATCAGCAGATCTTTTTAAGCTACCATACCTACTTTTGTTAACTCAGAAAGTAATAAATTAAATAGTTTTTGTTTGTGTCTTTCGGCTTTTCCCAGTTAGGGGTCACCACAGCGGAACTCCAGTCCGCTAATGATTGGCAGTTGATTTTTACATACCGGCTTGCCAGGCCTGACGCACAACCTTCAACGAAGATACACCCATTCACGCATGTCTCCATGCAGAAGACGCTCTAGCTGAGAATCAAACCGGACAACATCTTACTGTGAGGTGACAACACTACCGCAGCACCACCACAAATAGTATAGAGGCTAAATCAGAGCCCCGGAGAATTCCTGTATGACGTGCTTTCCAGACAGACCCTGTGCTATCATGCTGCAACCTCTGTAAACCAGAGATAACCACCTAGCCAAAAATGCACTCAATCCTCTTTCCTCTGAGAGTCAGATTTATTACTGCCTACACTAAGTGTAAATGATCTATACTCAAGAACATCCCTACCCTGTTTTTTGTGCTTTCCAGTCATTCAGAAAGATTACACTAAGTGTGCATATAGTCTACACTTTGTGGTAACTTTTATGAATCCTTCTTGATATTTAAGGCTGCAAGAAAATCAGTAGGAAAACTAAAATTAGGAGAAAGAAGGTGTGAGTTATTCCTGTGGTGACTGTTCACTCAGAACAGTATACACTTAGTGTTGGCATTAATGAATCCCAACGTACTTTACATATATCATTAAAAGGAATGGTGTCAGATGCCTTCCCCGGAACCAAGTATATTGTGTGTACTGTCAAACCTACACCTAATGATAAAAACTGAATAAATAAATAAGTTAAATAATTGAAAAATATAAATAAATTAGTGAGACGATCTACAGAGGAGACAGTCATGCTAAGGTCCTTTAGCTAATAATTTTGATAAAGCAGATTTAACAAAACTACTTTTTATTGGTAGACTTGAGGACTATGTAAACTTTAACCATCTTCTATATGTTTCGCCAACAGTTGTCAAGTGGCTGTAGTAAGCGTTCAGCATTGTAACGTACCAGTGTCCTCACAACCATCCATGAACTTATCAGGGCCCGCTGTATTGTTATTTCAGCTTTAAATGCAATTGTTCTTTACTAGAACCTGGGAATGAACCACTTAGTAACCACTCATAAACATTAAATAACCTATTAAGAGTTACAAAATTATTTGCAAGTTGTTCCAATGATTTTCACATTGCAGTTTAAACTTATATTTGTAGCACTCCTAAACTACAGCTTTAAACTTCCATGTAGTTGTTGCATAGTCATTCCTGTACCAAAAAACTCACGTTTACTTTCCATGCATTGTAACATCATATATTATTATTAGCCCTTTGCAGACTTTTCCTCCACTGCTTTTGCCAAGCAAGTCTGTTACATTTTAAGGCAGTTAATGTAGAATATGCAGTGAGATAAATTGACCTATTTTATTAATAAAATATCTATATCTATATCTATGTATATAGATAAATGTCCCAACAATATTTTGCAAAATGACTGAAGAACGGAGCTCACCATTCTCATTTTTTTTTTACTCTTCATTTATAGATAGGTGAGCCAACAGTTTGGAGCTGTGGCACCTGGCTTGATATATCAGTGACGACTTGCAATCATGTGTCTCTTTTGTAAAACAACGACAACAAAGTCTTTAGTCCTGAATCTTTGAAATGGTCTGTATAAAATGTGCACAAAATATAATTTGCACACAGCACATTTGTGTTCAGAAAGAGTAAAATACACATCTTAGATTATGAATATATAAGAACATTAAAGATATTTCACACAAACACTCCCCATTTTCATTTCTCCAACATACAGCACTCCCCTCTGTGCTGTGGATTTTGTGACATTCAGCCACTGAATGGCTCTTTGGAATTTCCATGACTCAGATGACCAGTGTTATTAAGTAACTTAAACGTGTTTTGAGGGTGGCTGTAATCACAGTGTGAACGTACACAGAGCTGAGGAAATATAAAAATGAGTAATGTTAATAAGCAATACAGCATTTATAAAGGAATGATATATAACAGTTACAACGGAATAACACCATTATTTATCTGTGTTTAGAAAAGTCAGTTGTTATACTACTAAGATCACTTTTTAGATAGTTCCTTTGTTTTTGCACTATGACTAATGCCAAGAAAAGTGACTCAGCTTGAGTGGAGTAGCTTGCCTTTGCAGATTACTTGACAGGTGATACCATACCTGCCATAGTCATCTGAGATACCTGAAATCAAACAAGGATATGTTGTTGACCTTTTATATCATGCAAGTCCTATGATGTCAAAATTTGTATAGCTGTCTGTTTATTAGGAAACTGCATTTTGTTTTGTAAAATTAAGAACAGTTAAAGAAAAAAACGCTATTATGAAAATTTTTTGTGCATATTAGGAATACAATGATTTTTGTACAACAGCTTGGAGTTGCAGTACCTTAAAGGTAGCAAAATATAACTTACTCATTAAATCTGAACCCAGTGACTCAGCACAGGAGTTGAACAGTGTAATCTGTTAAGAATGTTGCACTTCCTTTAATTTCATAACCTGTCTGAGCAAATCCATATTAAAGATGCCTTGTCTCAACAGTTGATACAGCATGACGTAGGCTGACACTGACTCTATGATTGTCATTGTAGAAACTGAATCGAGTAAGTACCGTAAAAATGTGTCATGTGGTTTCATTGTTGTGATTAAAGATTACCTGTAAGCTCTTATAGTCATCTGCAGCACATTGTGTATTATTGCATTACATTTCTAAGAAAAAATCCTTCAAGACAGATGATTCAGCTGTGACAGGTGGTTTTCTTCATTCTGGGTTGTTACAATAACATTACACTGTAGACTGCAGCAATCATGAATCACTTTTGTTTGCATCATAGAAATAGGACTGCAAAGGCAATTAGAGTCACTCTAATATTAAAAATTATATCATAATTAAGATTATTATACACTTCCTGTTTACCTAATAATTAATACGGACATTATGTGTTTACCCTTGTAATGCAGAAGGTTTGCTATATTTTAATACAAGAATGAAATGCAAAGAACATCAGTTTGTCACTGGACGATAACTAGATGTTATATTTGATAGTAAGACGTATACACCTTGCTTCAGGGACTTAACTATATATGCTGTATATACTATCCATGATGTTCCTTTACTGAACATAATTTTTGTGAGTCCATATTTCATTTTTGATTTTATATCCTTTGAAGAAGGTCTATTATGGATCAGTGCATAACCCTGATAAACAAATTCAAACAAATAAATGAATAAATATGGTGTAAATTACTTTAATAAAGTGAAGAATTAAATCCTGTTGCATACTTGACTTCTGATGTTTAAAATCCAAAATCAGTTACAGACAATCCTAGGGAGCAAACAGACTTTCTGAAATAGCATAATTTGCAGATACATCATTGCTGTAGTTCTGCATAAATGATTCAATTAATGTTTTTAGCTCTTTTTTTCCCCCATCATCATCCTATGACCTTTTACCCCATGCCCTCATCCATTGCTGGTTCTGAGCTGCTTCTTTAAATCCCCCAGTGTACCTGATTCAGGCTGGGGCCAGATGCTGAGGGTAAGGTTGCCCAGGGGAATGTCTTCCTGTTACCTTCCCGGGGGGGGTGGTTACTTATTTACCCCAACCCTCTATGGTTGAACGGACATGCCGAGAGGTAGGCATGCAATGGGGATGTGCAGCATTAAAGATATTTTACACACACACACACACACACACACACACACACACACACACACACACACTCTCTCCATTTTCACCTCTCCAACATACAGCATTCCCCTCTCTCCTGTGGATTTTGTGACATTCAGCCACTGAACAGCTGTTTAGAATTTCCATGGCTCAGATGACAAATGTTATTAAGTAATTTAAACATATTATGAAGGTGGCAGCTCAGCCATCTTCCCAACATTTTCCCCCTTTGAACTGCACCCCCTTTATCAGCATCTCCAGCCTCCAACAGAGATCACTGATGGGAACGCTCACTCACCCATCCTGCAGTGCCTGTCTGTCAGTCACTCCAGCTGCAAACTGAACCAGTTCGGCTGGGATGTAGTCAGGGCTTTATCCCTCTACACCACTGAAGTGGCTAAAAGGTTCAATGAAAGGTTAACTTGCCTCTTATAATTAACTAATACATATCTTTGTTAATGTGAACATTTGGCTTAAAGTTAATCAGTAACATTTAAGAGAGCTCAGGCTTCTAGCCCCATTGCATCAGTCTTTCTGGATGCTAGAAAAAACTAGTTTGAGCAAGTAAAACTGGATTACCTTTGCTACTTATAATAAAGCTACTAATACAGGGGATAGTGACTGGGACTCTGATCATACCCCATATTCTCATTTAGTTGAGAAATGGATTATTAAGAAATTCATCTCAAACACAGAAAAAGCTCTGCTCAAGAGATGAAGATGTACATCCATTTTGAGAACATATAACAACTTGATTATGACAAAAGTTGTTGAATCACAGTTCTTTGTAGTCCATCCTCCATGTGCTACCTGTTACAGAGGAAAGAGACAGAGTTGGATAGAGAGCGAGAACTGTAGGAAATCATTTACAGCTCTGAAAGCTATATCATAGTTAGTGCTGCTAGATACGTCTTTATAGTAAAGTGAGCTTTAACTGCGCCAATGTACTTCAAAACAGAGAGGAAAAGAAAGGAAAAAGACAAAAGAGCCAGAATTGTTTTACAGTTTGAAAACTGCAATACATTTACTGCTGCTTTATAGACAGTGACTACAAACGAGGTACATCTTGAGCCTGTAGCAGGTTTAAAAGCTACAGGAAAGGAAGCGTCAGTCAGAAGTGTTTTAAAGCTTTTAAAGCTGTTTTAGCTTCTTGCTTCTGTTCAGTTATAGCCATTGTTCATGCTCTCACCCCAAACTAGAGAGTAACAGTACTGAAAGGCATACTTCTTATCTACCACATTCAGTAGTGTCCCAGTTTCAGCCAATGTTTTAATCTCTGTTCTGCTGTTTTTATGCACCCTTTGAGAACTCTGATATTTGCTGTTTCACTGGCTGAGGTATACAGACAATGAGAGAGAGGAGCTCATCAAAGTTAAAACAGAGTCAGAGGATTCGCATTGGGCTTCATATTGTACTTTGGTCCATTGAACAGACCAATTGCACAGTGCAGCTAGAAAAATAAGTCAGTAGTACAGCAGGAGATGCTGATGTTATTGGTCTGTTTTTATTTTAGTTGTACTGTGCTACTGGTTAGCTGAACAGGCCAACTATGCAGCTGTGCAGTGCAGCTTGAAAAATGAACCAAGACCACAGGCAGCTGTGCGACTGGTCTGTTCTTCTAGTTACATTATGCCTTTGGTTCATTCAACCAACCAATACCACAGTGTACTAGAGGAAACAGCCAGTAACACATTCAGCTGTAATATTGTTCCATTTATTATCTGCAGTAGACTGGTAGTCCATCCTGTAGACCAATAACACAGTGCAACTAGGAAAAACGGATCAATAGCACAGGGAGCTGTTGTACTTATCTGTTTTAATAGCTGCACTATGCTAATTATCCATTCAGCACAGTGAAGCCAATAACCTAAAAGATGGCACTTTAAGCCATACATGACTCGTAGCATTGTAGCAAGGAGCTTGTACAAAACCATTTGCTACACAGTACAGTTGTCTTAAGGCAAATTTTTATGTGCATGTCCTCTACATGCTGTTTAGTAGGGAGGGCACTCTATTTTTTAGTCATCCCCTACAGCTTTTAAAGGTCAAGGCTATGACTTTTTACATTTGAAGGATGAAAAGTATGCTGTAAGGTGTTTAACAACATTTTATATGCACATTTCTTATGTCACAATATGGCTGAAAATGTCTTTTTCTTGAATTTGGGGTACTCAGTGGACTACAAGGCTCATTTCTAACTTGCTTCACCTTCCCGTTGTTGTTATATGTACCAGTTCTTCATGACTTTTCTCCTTTAGCATAGTTGCATCCTGTCACTATGTTATTTTTCCTCAACTAAGTCTTCAGTCAGCTCTTGTTTTATTCTATATATATATATATATATATATATATATATATATATATATATATATATATATATATATATATATATATTTATATTTATTTTTTGTTAGTCAGCAGTCTGCTCCCTCAGGACACAAGCAGTTGTTTTCACAGGTGACCTAGGGGCACTATCTGGTTATGAGACTTGACCAGAATTGCAGTCAGATAAACTGAGAGTGAAGGAATCAAACACAAGAATATAGGATAAAGCTCATTAGCATTTCATAGCCTTAATTCTCTGTGCTAAATTGTTGATTGAAACCTATGCCAGACTCACAGCTTAGCTGTGCTATTAAGTTTTTGTGGCTATTTCTGCAGTAAAGTAATAGTCGTTTTGCATCCTTTAAAGAAAGGCCTGTATACTTACTGTACTGTAATCATTTACCTTAACCCTTATATAGGAAGGGACCCGTTTATTGATGTGCTTAAATTCCTTAGCACTTTACAAAAACAAAAACCCCTCAAACAGTGAATAATAAACAATATACCAAAATATTAACTAACAGTGAAGTAAATTTACAAGAAAACTTCATTTAGAAGTGCAGTAGCATACAAATAAAACAGCAACAAATAAAAATCAACAGGCAGTCCAGTATGTCTGTCTTGAATTTCCAGGATTTAAGCCTTTTCCAGTAAGCCTGCCATTCCCTGAATAATTTCCAGGAATACAAATTTTAACACTTACAAGTATACTTTAAACTGTAGCAAAGTCATTAAAACTTGTAAAGATTACAAGAATGTGCCAGTCCAAATTTAGCTGAAGCAAAAATTCAAGTGTTCTGTGCATAATCATCAGCTACAAATAAATGGGCTTTAGGCAACTTCCATAAATAGAATAAAGCAAAACCCATAAATGCTGCCTATAAAGTCAAAAACTTCTTGCTGCAATAAAAGTCCAAGTCATAAATGTTCTGATTCTGCTGAGCATTACAGAATACCAGCAGTGGGGCACCACATCAGGATGAAAAAGCAAATCCAAACCAAATTCTCCAAGACCCATACTCCAAATACACCAACACACTTGAACATCAAAATGCCAAATGATTCCTCCTTCCCAAATACTCTTCCATTCTGGATAGATATTACAGGATGTTACAAACCAACAGGAGACTATGCATTCCTCGTGGCAGCAGTAAAATTACTAATGACCAACAGCATCAAAACCATCTTCCACAAAAAAAATTGTGCAAAAATCTTAAAAATTGTAAATAAAGGAAACAGCACTCCACTGGCTAATAATTCAGATTGATCAACCCAAGCAACACGTCACTGCCTTTATTATTATGTAAGTGCAAAAGCTGCTTCCTTAATTTCTTCACTGTAATTGGCATGTATCCATCATGCAACATTTAGCATATTATTTACATATAACCTTTGTCGTTGTCAAATCTTCCACAGATACACTGACTCACTTTGTAGCATATGTGACATGTTATATTCCTACTTATATTGTTTAGTTCTATAGTGCACGTATGTTATAAAGTGCATGCTGTATGTGCTCTGGAGCTTGGCTTCTCTACATGTTGTCAAGAGCACTTGCTCAGAGCATCTGGTGCTTCATTCATAAGACAAGGTGGATCAAGGTGCTGGTGATGGTTTAGCATTAGAAATCACTGCCAAAGCCATTTTTATGTATGCAGTGGCAGTAATTCCTTTTTTGGAGATTTTTTTTCCGCTACCTCATGTTTATGTGGCCACAGATTTGGTATATAAGTTCTGGGAGTGTGTGTGCGTGTGTGTGTGTGTGTGTGTGTGTGTGTGTGTGTGTGTGTGTGTGTGTGTGTGTGTGTGTGTGTGTGTGTGTGTGTGTGTGTGTGTGTGTGTGTGTGTGTGCGTGTGTGTGTGTGTGTGTGTGTGTGTGTGTGTGTGTGTGTGTGTGTGTGAGATTTTCCCCACACATTGGGCAGTACAGAAGGGGGCTTGCCCCCTGTAAAAGCAATTACAATTTGAGCTTTTACCTTTGCATGTTACCGGCATTTGTGTTCGGTATGTGTGTTGTCACCTTTTGTTATTCAAGGTGTCATAATAATGGAGCTTTTCTCCCTTGGTTTCAGAGTAAAAACAGTCAAGGTCTACATTTGATAACAAGTTCACCAAAGCAGGCAAGCAACTAAACAAACAAGTGAACAAACAAGCACGCATAAACATAACAAAGTACAGAAAGAAAGGAAAGCAGATAGCAGAAGGTTTGTAGCAGAAAGGAACCCAAACCTATGTTTTTGTCTTTATTTAGAAACAGGAACTGTGCTGAGGTTAGCATGCACTGCACTTCTATTTCATATCCTGTACTTCTTTAGACTATCAGTATGTGTAGTTACTTCCGTTCTTAGAACACTGACCAAAATATGGCCATCGTGATATGGAGCACTGTCCAATTATGTTGCGAGATTTATGCTTCTTTTTGTTATTGAAAATTTATAATTACATTTACAGAGTCAGTTACACTTGTCCAGTTAGGCCATCATAATTCTTTTGGGAAACACATTTCTGTGTTGTGTGATCTTAACTCCATAATTATGTTTAGGAGATATACTTTTATGTTGCTCATTTACATCCTTATAATTGGAACAGTTCAGCTGTTTAACCTCTGCTTGAAGGGAACAATTTGCTGAGTATTTTAAAATAAAATTGTGTTGCTTCTACAGAGATCAAATTCATTACAAAATGCAAAAAAGGAGTTGGTTATAATTATTGTGGTGTGGGGTAGTTTTTCTTTTTTTTTATTGGATATGGTTTCAAACAACTCATTTCATTCAGAAACTTAAGTTGGATAAAAGGTGATTGTTCAGTCACTCTACCCATCTGGTAATTGTTAGGAGCACCACATTTCTGTTGTCTAGTCTTACCCTTGTTATTATATCTTATTAGGACAAGCAATTTCCTGTTGCCCAAACAATGCCTTATAATTATGTTAAAAGAGATTGACTTACTTTCCTTTCATAAATGTATACCCTTTAAAAAGTCTAAGAACTGACTAATTATTGAAGAGTTTGACTAATTATCTAAATGTTGCACAGCAGAATACCTACTTCAGTTGTTGTAACTGTTTCTGTAAATAGTCTTGGGAGTCCAAAAGTACACCAGAATAACAAAGACATACTCTGCTGTTGAACGAAACTTAACTATATACACTGGTGTTATGCATATATTATACACACACACGCACACGCGCGTGCACGTGCACACACACACACACACACACACACACACACACACACACACACACACACACACACACACACACACACACACACACACACACACACATATAGAAAGATACATACATACACAGATAGATAGAAAGATAAACACGTTACAAGACTGTTAACATTGTTGCCTGAAAATTGTTACAACTGATGGAATTACCCCCAAATAATGTTAAGGATCCTTGGCAAGATTCCATCTGTTTTTTGTGCCTTGTACTTCTTCAGAAACTCCATATACTAGGCAGTTCTCTGTCTGCCTTGTCTTTCCAAACTGATACCGAATGCTTTCTCTAAGGTGAACAAAGATGTAGAAATATTGAGTTTGGAACTTTAGTTTTTGTTTGTTTCTCATCCTTGTCTGATCCTTGCCTTCTTATGTTTTTGCCCTTCCGAACTTAGTCCAATAATTTTCTTTTCTACTCTGCCCCTTTCTAACACACTCCTAAAGAATGCCTTTTACCATTTCTTAATGTCTGCCATTAACATTTCTCTGTGCTCCCTTCTGTCTTCTGGATGCATTTTGACACTCTATTTTTAACTTTCTTGTCTTTCCATAAAACTCCCCATTCATTTTCCAGACACTGTATTTCATTTCCTTTACTCATATGACTGCCCTCTCCTACTGAACTAAACTGTTTTTTTTATTTTTGTCCTTTTTTTTCTTTTTGCCATGGCAGTCCTTTTTAACATTTAACACATTGTTGTTCCTCTGTTTTTTACCCTTATATAATTCTGCATAGCTCCGCTTCACCTCAGCTCTGTCTCCATTTTCAGTGATCATTGTTTATAATGCACCCCCCCCATTCTGCAATAATCTGCTCCTCTATAATCCTAGGTCCTGAGCTTCTTGGCTATTAATGGATCTTTGTCTACAACTAATGTGAATCACATTGCAATGTGGTCACTGTTAGCAAGTGGATCCACCTTAATAGCTAATGTGAACTGCACTGTTCTATTACTAATGTGAAGTAATGTTTGATATAGTCAGTATTTGCAAGTGGATTCTTCTCTATAGGTAATGTGATCCACACTGTGATCTGTTTTTTATTAGCTAGTGGATCCTTCTTTATAGCTAATGTGACCCAGACCACGAGCTGGTCACTATTAGCCCTCGATCCTACTCTATAGCTAATGAGAGCAACACTAAGATCTATTGACTTTTAGCCAGAGGGGAGCCATGACTTGTTCATGTTATCTCTTGGTCATCCTAAGAAACACAATGCAAGAGATCAATTATTCTTCCTTATCTGAGTTCATATAATGCTGTTTGTGAAAATCCTTTACACTGAATACTTGAATCAGGCTGTTCTCTTTGTCCACTTTGGATGATGGGTTATTTCTGTCTTCCTGTCCCCTTTTGGTAATCTCTTTTCTGTTTACCATTTTTTCACAAAAATAGTATTTATTTTTCTCTACATGCATATAAACAAAGTACAAAATGAAATAGCAAGTTAGACATGAGGGACATACAAGATATTTTTATAACCATTATAAGCAGTTCTACTTTCGAATAGCCATGGTGGTACAGCAGTAGCGTTGTTGCCTCACAGCAACAGGTTCTCCTGTTCGATTCTCAGCTGGAGTGCCTTCTGTGTGGAGTCTGAATGTCCTCTCTGCAGTCGAGTGGCCTCTGAAAGACATGTGTGAATGGGCGTGCCTTTGCTGAAGGTTGGGTGTTGGGCTGGCAACTCGTCACCATAAAAATCAACTGCCAATCATTGGTGGACTGGAGTTCTGCTGTGGCAACCCCTAACTGGGAAAAGCCGAAAAGACAAACATAAGCCGTTCTACTTTTGTTGTAAACAGGATACACCAATGTTAATGCAGCTTTCCTATACCCATATCGAAAACACCATATTACAATAATATTGTAAAACTTTATCCACAATGTGGCAACCTACAATAAAAATGCAAAATTGTGCCAAAAAAAGAAAATTACAGCTGGCTTTTAGCTTTATTCTATACCTTTTTCCATGATCTAGAGACTGGCATTGGACTGGTTTATTATCTTGAGTCCACATGGCGCAGAAGTTTCAACAAATCTCTCACAAGTGCCATGACAAACTGTCTTCTGCTTTCAGCCTGATTCATTCTCTGATGGGGTCTAGCCAGGCACTGGGGAATACAGGCTGTTCAATCTTGTATTACAGTTTAACTTAAAATAAAGTACTAAATACACAACTTGACACATAGACTTACAGGAAGGGCGAGGTTTGACAAGAAAAACTACACAGCATTTGACAACTAGAACAGTCTGTTGCTTATAATAGAAGTACTCATTGTTTGAAGGCAACATAAGTGAACTTTCATCTGAAGTTTTCCACCAGAAACACAGACAGAAAAAACAGCTTCTGAACAAAGCAGATCCAGCTTTCAGGGTTACGTCATAAACAACTGTGATAGTTTAGTGCTCTGTTTGTCTACTACTATCACCAGAATCATATTTTTCAATAACATCCTGCAATTTTCTCACACACCTGATGGTAAGATCATTGAGATTGGCTCACAGGGCATTCTGGATCTTTTCTTCTAGCGAGGGATCCTGTTCCGTGAGAGCTGTGACTACTGCAACATAAACCATGCAATCCTGCCTGAGTGCCTGCCAGAGACAGAGAGGCAACATATTAATAATGCTTGTTTCCACATGATACAGCATCATAAAACTAATATCCACTGCCCAGCAGGACTACAGCAAGTGAAATTACATTAACTGACTTGTGTGACAGTGGAGATGGCAGATGAAGGAAACCAGCTGCCAATGAATCAACCAATGATATTTTATTTTTCTTCAGTGAAGAACCAGACTATTAAACATGAATACATTGTACAGCACTGCCATCAAGACACTCAGTTCCTTCACTTCTCATTATCTTATTCCAAATCAGTATTTCATGGAAGACCCAGGACTGCATTATAGGACAATACGTTAGAAGACTCTCCCACTGGCATCAGTGGAAATCAGACTATATACTCAACTCTCTTAACAATCACTGCAGGCCACTAGAATTGGCAGGTATATGCATAATGAAATGGTGACTTGCGGGCCCAGTTTCAAACTCTTTTAAAAATAAATACATAGGAATAAAGTGCAACTGTGAAAGAAATTAATAGTAGTAACTGGAGTAGATCACCATTGTGATAGCACTGACTTCTAGATCTTTTTCTTTCAAAAGTCGGACGAACTTGGCAGCATTCTCCCTCCTGGCCAGACAGATTCTAACCCCTGTGGGACTTCAGGACATCACCATGAGAAAACTGATAAACTGTATCATATTTTATTATTTCTTGCCACAGCATGAATCAAATAATCCAGCCAATGGTTTTAGCCTACTCCATGGTGGGTAAGAACCTCTTTGTGGAATTTCTTTTCTATCTACTTTTCAGGCAGTACTCCACTGCACTGTTTTCTGTGGTGGTGGTGGTGGGGAGTCAGATGCCAGTCACATTTTTGTGGTATGTCTGCTCAGGAAAAAATTAAATTAAAGTGGATGCAATTCACAACATCCCTAACTATAACAACTGCCAGGGTTTCAGCAAAATAATCGGTAGAAGAGAGAGGTCCCTTCAAGATTATCTAGAAAAGAACAGTCTCATGGACCTAACCTACAAGGGCAAAAGATACACTACGGAGTCATCTATAGCCAATTCCAACAGCAAGACCTGCACGTATGGCAAGTGCACAGCCCCAGAATCAATTCAAAAAGTAAAACACATAAGCCAGCACAGGTTCTGTTATATAAATGGCTATTTTAATGTTAATAAACATAGGGCAAAAATACCCCTACATGAATCATCAAACCGGTTTTGGCCAAAGCCTTCTTCAGTGATGAATACAAAAATGAATGAACAATTACCATCAACAGTAATTTATATGCAATGCCCTCAAGTTATCCACTATCTGACTGGATGTCACATAATTCAAAAATGTTTCAAAAATACTCACTCAGTCCTGGTGGGAACAACCCCCCCCCGCCCACTTGACTATCCACTTTTTTTTTTTATTATTTAAAATTTCATATAATACAGCCTTATCTATACATCTGTGAGTGATACAATCAATCACAATAAATCTAAAAACACCAGTTGTATGTTTCAAAATATGTTTGTACAAAGCACTGGATTGTCTCTTGTTTCTGGTGTCACTTAAATGTTCCCTTATCCTCAGCTTTAGGGGCCTTGATGTTCGTCCTACATAAAACGCCATACATGTACATCTTGCCAGATAAATTACCCAACTGGTACTGCAGATGGCAAAAAATGAAATATCATGCACATTTGGGGTATTTGGGCTGCTGAAACTATCTTAAACACCCTTGGACTATAGGTATAATGTCCACATGGGCTACAACCCACCAGTTTTTGTCCATTGATTGTTCTTTGGACTGAGGAAATATCCCTGTCCTGCCACCTCTTATACTGGCTAAACAAGGTACCCAGAGAGCGACCCTTACTAAAAGAGAATAGGCAATTGTCATTCAGGTGTTCCCTTAGTTTACTATCAGTCTGCAAGATGTTCCAATGTCTTGAAATCATTTCCATAAAAGCCCTAGTATTCCTACCATATGTAGTGACTAGCCTCACTTGATGTTTATTATTAGGTGACCGTTTGTGATATTCAATTTAATGCCTCCAGCTTTCACCCCCAACATGTCATTAGGAGTATCCCAAAGTCACAATTCCTCCGAATAAGGAGGATTTGTTTCAACTCCTCCACATATAGCCAGTACCAACAGGACCTCATTACTCAATTTAAGGACAGGGGTTACACAGCAGGTGACATCTGTAAGGCCAGTAGGTTTGCCACACAACAAGATAGGGGTCAATTGCTTAAATATCTCAAACGGTCACCTAATTTGATGATTAATGTAGGGGTATTTTTGCCCTATGTTTATTAACACTAAAATAGTCATTTATATAACAGAACCTGTGCTGGCTTATGTGTTTTGCTTTTAGTCATCTATAGCCCTCAAATCCCCCTTTTGGCTTATAGCTATGCACTGCCTCATCTTTAGAGGTACATCAAAATTACTAAGTGTGATTGAAAGCAAGGCTAACAGTAGGATCAGTACAGCTGAAGTGAGTGAATTTTCTGCAGCGAGCTTTAAATGTTACTAATATGGACTGCTTAAATTATTTTTTTCCCTTTGGAGAGAGGGTTGAATGCTAAAACCTGAGAAATTTACTGTTAGAGCCACTGGGCAAAATATTGTTTCTTGCCATATTATTATTATTATTATTATTATTATGGACTACTTTTATAATTATCAGTACTATTATTCTTAAATCCTTTGCTAAAAATTATATACTGTTTACAACAGAGATTTTCTTTAATGTGCTAATTTGTATTTTGCCATGTTTATTAATTGGCAAATGTATACCATTTATCTGTACTGCATAAGCACTGCCCTTCTTCTTTTCCTAATATAAAAATAAAACATTACTTGGGGGATGGCACATCCACTGTAGGCCTTCCTGCTGCTTTTTTTTAAATAAATGCATTGAAATTTGTTTTCTTTAACAACTAAAAGACCAAATAACAATAGAATAAATACTTTAAAACATAAGTTCAATTATGAAAAACAATAACTGTTTATAATATATACAAATGTCTGAAATGAATGTAAAATATCAAACAAATAAAATAAACATTTATATAAAAGAGAGAAAAATAAGTTTAGAGAGAGTTAACATTATTTGGAATGTCTCAATAAGTGATGAAACCTTTATCCAATGGTTGTTGAGGAAACTCTTTGGATGCAGTTAAATCTCTCCAACTCTGTTTTTTTTTTTTGGATATTACTTCTTTTAACAAGGTCAGGAAATCTTCAAAGCTTTGGGAGGTAATGGAATTCCACTTCTGAGGGATACATTTCCTAGCTATAGATAGGATAGTCCATAAGAGATAAGAATTATGTGTATTCAAAGTGTAGCCCTTATCACATTAAGAATGGCAATTGTTTTAGTCAATGAAAAGTGTCAGTAAATAATTCTTTAAGAAAATTAGCAAGATTTCCCAGTACTGAGTTAATTTGCTGCAATCATAGAAAATGTGACACCAGTCTGCTTTACACTGTTTTAAACATCTGCAACATTTAATGTTTTCAGTTTTTCAAAATTTTCCTATTTTATGCAGAGTTAAAAAAGCTCTGTGGAGAAAGTTCTGAGTATAAAGTCTCCAGTATTGACACCAAGATGTATATCTCACAGAGAATAACATGTTAGCTTTCTCATATTGGGTGTAACTAGGAGAGAGGCCTTTCATAAATAAATTCCAATGTTTACAGGTTAATATGGTCTTACAATTTATTAAGATACTATACAATTTGGATGTGATGTTATCAATTTTAAAGTTATTATATAAGATTTCAGAGAGATAGAATACTAGAGAAGATTGATCTAAGAATGATGAGTTTTTAATGATTCTACAAAAGGTCTTGTGAGTATGTTAGCATGCTCTGTAATAATAGCTAATTCCTACAACTCTTTCTAATATACAAAAACATACAAGCATTTGTAAATAAACATAGTGAATTGACAAGATAGCCTTAGTAATTATAAAATAGAGCTGCATATATTCAGGACTATATAGATAAAAAATAAGAAATATGATACAGAATAAATATTCAATGAAAACAATAATATATTCTAAAATCTAGCATGGAATCTTAAAGATTCCCAGTCTGAAAGATGTGCTAAGATCAGTCAGACTGCTTTCCCTAATTGATGTCTGTCTTCAAAGGAGAAAAATAAATTATTCCATTTATCTTTGTGAATATCAATTAAAGAAGTAATAATTTCATAGTTGATTCAATTGTTTTATTTATTGAGCTGCATAAAACTATACCCAAATAATTCAAATAACTAATTGTTTTTCTCCAATGATATTATGTTTATTAGATTGATTTTTAAACTTATTATTAAGTATGATGTATTTGGATTTTTGTTTATTAAAGCAAAGCCCAGATATGCTTTGAAAGTAATTTATTATAGAATTCAATTCATTTAAATCTGTATCAGAATTGGGCAATGTAAGTAAGCCATCAGCAAAGAGACCTATTTTAGAATTATAATGATTATACATATTTATGCCTTTAATGTTTGTGTTATATATTGTTAGATAAGCAAAAACGTCAGTTACAAGAGCAAATAAAATGGGGGATAATGGGTAACCTTGCTTGTTTCATTTAGCTATTTAATACATTTTGAAGTGAAAGATCCAAATTTGAAATAAGCTAGGTTATTACTATGCACAGTTTTTTTAACATGGGAATGAAAGATTGAGGAAATGCTGATTTATTAAGTATACCAAAAAGGTAATCCCAGTTGACCAAATCAATGGGTTTTTCTGTATTTAAACTAATTAATAAAGCTTCTTCATTTTCTCTATTTAAAAATTCAACAAGTGAGAATTATTTTAATATTATCATGAGTATGCCTCTTGTGTATGAGTCCTGTTTGATCATTGTATATTAATTCTAATAATGGAACGTTCATTCTGTGAACAAAGATGGGCATGATCATTTTGTCATCATTATTTAAAAGAGAAATGGATGCATAATATGCACAAATCTGCAGATGTTTGTATGGGACTAATAAGTGAATATCTCCATGAGGGTGGTGTTATATTATGGGTCTGCACTTCAATCAATGTTTATGAAGCAAAGATACAATAGTTGAAGGAAATAATTTGTAAATTTCTATAATGATACCATCCACACCGGGGGCTATGTTAGGTTTAAAATTTCTAATTTTATCTTTGACTTCATTTAAATATATTTGTTTTTCAAGATCCAATTTGAGTTTCTCTGAAATTACCTCAAAATTAAAAGAAAATAACAACGCTGTATCAAGGTCCTTATTTATTAGATTAAGTTATAATGTTTATATGAAATCTAAAGACATCAAGAATATCACTTATATCAGAGAGCAATTATGTTGTAATATTGTTAGACTTAGATTGAATTCTAACTCTCACAGATAGCTTATGCATATGTTTGGTGTTATTGCATAATCATTTATTTTCAACCTTTCTAATGCTAAAATGGCTTTATGGGTTAGGATATCTAGGTATTTTTTGTACAATTAATCTACTTTCTTTTTATTGTTGAATGTTAAATGTGTAGATCTGGTCTTAATTACTGAAATTTGTGATTGTATGTTTTGCATTTCTGTGTTTCATTCCTTTAGTTTACGTTTATACCAAGTGACAGTTTTACCATAAATATATGCTTTTTGTGACATGCCAGAGCATTATTATATTACTATCAGAAGTATAATTAACTTCCATAAAGAACTGTAGTTCTGCTAGAAGCCATGTTTTAAAGTCTTTGATTTTAGTAATATATGCTGGCATTCTGGTTATAGAGGTTACTTTATTAAAATTAATCTGTAACTTGAGTGTGAGACAGCCATGGTCAGAAATAGGACAAGGAAGTATAGAAAAGATTATGTTTTTATCTTTAAGTCATTAGATACCAAAATTCTGTGTATTCTTGTTTATGTTTTAAATATATGATCTGTATAAAAGAAACATATAGGGCTGGATTCACGATGGCTTGCACGGAGTCTAAGAGTAGAGTAAGACTCCATGCAGCCATCATGTCCAACAAGCGATCCAGGAACAGCCTGCAGGGGAGTGCAAGAGAGCTCCTAAAATGGCTCTTACATGGACAGGGCTGGGATATGCAAATTACCTCAACTGCAGGTGAAAGGCATGCAAATGAGGTAGATTTGCGATTCAGGAAACACGAACCTGTCCGAGTAAGAGCAGTGTTATTTGCAGAAATGTACTCAGTTGACAACTGAGTAACGTTCTGCAAATAGCAAAATGGAACCATGACAGCTCCAAATAAAGGTTGCATCCAGTGCAGGAAGCATGCCAATGGCCATATATATGGCCATTGGCAATGTTTCCTGATGCAATATTAAAAATAAATAATTATTTTGTTTTTCTCCGATTTCTGATGTTTAAGCATAGAGCAGCACTGTGCAAATGGGCTGCGCTCTAAAAAAACAGAAAACTAAAAATTAAAACCCACAAATGTGGATCTTATTTCAATTGTTAATGTACAATGCAAGGGAATGGCAGGCTGAAGACAACATGGCCACCGAGTAGAGGTTGCTAAGGGGGGAAGCTTAGTCTAAGAGATGTAACCAAGCATTAGTAGGCAATCCTATGCAAAGGAGGGTTAGGCTAGTCAATCACAAGTTTACATAGCAAATGAGCACAGTCAGTGGAGTGTAGAAGTAGGATAAGGGGAGTAACAGAGTAGAAGACAGGTGACATCACGAGTGGGGTATGTATGAAAGAAGTGAAGCTCATTGGAGCAGAGTGGCATGTGTTAGCTGTCATTTACACATCATGGAAAGAGGTATGTCAACAGGTAGGCTAGGTAAAGGCAAGAAATGGAAGGTGTTTGCTGTGGATAACACCAAAGTTTCTTGCTGAGCGGGTATGTGCGCGTGTGCGCACCTGTAAACCTGAGTAAGACAGAGTGTGCGTGTGTAAGCGTGAGTGCACGCGTTTAAGCCGGAGTAAGCATGTATAAGGCTGTTTAAAGAGTTGTAAGCACGTTTGCGCTGGTGTGCGCGTTTTAACCCAAATAAGCAAGTTTTAGTCCATGTAAGCATGTGTGCATGCGTGTGAGCTGCTGTGAGCGTGTTTGCTCTTGTGTGCACGGTGCTGCCCCCCCCCCCCGAGGAAACAGAAAGGAAAAGGAAGCACAACAAATAGTAGGAAGCTACCAGGGAGTACTAGCAGAGCTAGCAGGTGAAAACAATCAGAATCAGGCAATTACACAGGCAGTACACTAGCCCAGTCCAGCCTAGCACTTAAAACTCTGCAAACAACAGTCCATTATGTTTCTCACAACAGACACTGCAGTAAGCTAATAGAAGTGAAAACTGAAAAAGCTTTACTGAGACAAAGAAATGTTAGGGGCTGCCATTGCTGTTATAAGGCGACATATGCAACATGCTGAGGGTGGTGACAATGGAAATGCTGCTGTAAAACCCACAGTGAGGAGATGAAGAAGAGTGTACAGGCCCAGGGTAACCTACCAGGGGCTACATGAGCTAGAGATAGTGGAGCGCTATAGAGTGGACAGAGACCTCCTGCAGCAAATTGTTGAGTTGCGCAGGCCACGCCTCACACACAGAACCAACAGAGGGGAACCCATCCCAGTGGAAACCAAGGTATGTGTTGGCCTAAGAATATTAGCAACAGGTACCTTCCAGAGACCAACCGGTGATATGATGGGGATATCACAGGCATCAGCATCCAGGGTACTGCACCAGTTCCTGGATGCCATGTCAGCACATGTCGGTGAACATGTATATTTCCCCAATTCCCATGAGATATTGGCCAGCAATATGCGTCTCTTTCAGCAAATAGCGGAATACCCTGAGGTAGTGGGTGCAATAGACTGCACGCACATATGCATCAAAGCACCAGCTGGTGAGCGGGGTAGGGTCTACTTCAACCGCAAGGGCTTCCCCTCCATAAACTGCCAGGTCATGTGTGATGCCCAGGGCATAATACTGAATGTGTGTGCTGGCTGCCCTGCAAGCTCCCATGATTCCCATATCTGGCATCTGACACAGCTGTACCAGACATTTGTCAATGGGGACATCCCACATGGTCACCTAGTGGGGGATGCTGGCTATGCACTGGAGCCATGGCTGATGACACCCATCAGAAACGCACACACACCTGAACAGGAACGCCATAATGAGGTACACACACAAACACGAAATGTAATTGAGTGTGTGTTTGGGCTGCTGAAGTCACGGTTCCGGTGCCTGGACACATCTGGTGGAGCCTTGCAGTACTCACCAACTACATGTACCCAAATTGTCATGGTATGTGCTATGCTACATAATATGATCCTGCAAAAACAGCTGCAGCAGGACCAGCATAGGCCTGGGCCAAACAGCCCCCCACCATTGCCAAGGCCATCACAGGCAGAACATGACTCAGAGGAGGAACAACCTGAGCCTGCCCCAGTAGGTAGAAGGAGGCGTGCTCAGTATGCTTTGGCCTTGGCAAAGAGGCAACGCATGGCACATACACTGGCTCAGTAGGAACTCTGGAAATGATACCTCTCTCTGTCTTGCACATATAGTAAAAGGGATGCCTAAGTTGATGCTACCTGCTTTCAAACATGTACAGGGAGTGTAGTATGTGCATCTGATATAAGCAGCCCTGCAGCACCACCTGAGGCATGATTGCCATGTGTTAAGCAATGTAAAGCAGTGCTAAACAGCATTTACCACCATGTAGTATATGCAAACAAAATCGCACACACCAACTAGCACAACTGTGGTCAATGTTGAGTAATATTGGGCAACGTCCAGCAATGTTGGTGAATATTGAGCAATGTTGGACAAGCCTGGTCTAAGTAGGGCATAGCTGAACAAAAGCCAACATGCCCATATTTGCTTAACTGGCCCTTAAGCAGTCTGGTCTGCTCTGTATGAAAATATAAAACAGTGATGGGCCTCGAACCCAGGATACTGTGCACTATAGTTAACATACTGAACCACTAAACCATGACAGTATTGCAGTGGTCAGCTTGTATGAAGGAATGCTGATAAGTCTATGCAAAGTATCTCATGGAAACCCTGCAGGCACAGCATAACCCCTGTCGAGTTATGACACAAAGTTGAGTCCTGCAGTAAGAACAGAACCCGACTTCCAACACACACGGTATAAATGTTAATATTGGTCATGTTCACACACATCAACAAATGTAGTGGACCTCAGATAGCAACATACTGAAAGGTCACACTGGTCATGCTCACACACTTGAATAAATGAGACAAATGTCAGGCAACAAAACACGGAAAGCCTGAACTGGGCATGCTCACAAACTTAGGCCATGTCTGAGTACAACAGTGGGCCACACATATCTGGCAGTTGCATGTGTTAACCCAGGAACCTCTCACTATCCAGCAGTCCGACCTGTGTACACAGTTATATGACAACAGACACATATATAATATAGTGGAACCCTGTCATAATCAAATATGTTCTGCAGATACCTAAGTTGTTCATAGAAACTGGTAAAGCAAAGACGATAAAGACCTGCAAACGGTATCAGCAATAAACATTGTGCATCCCGAACATTAGCATAGGTTCAGAGGTCGATACTAGGCTATCTGCCCTAGGGCATGTACAAGCCTAGCCAGAGTGTGTTTGCCATTCGCAACCCTGTCAGATTACTACACTGTGCGTGTGAATAGTAGGTCACACAAGATAGCCCATGTACATTTAGGCTAGTGTGCCTCTGTCTAGCAGGGCACAGAAGATATCCCAGGGGTAAACATGCGATCACCCATACAGTCGTCAAGATGTCTCCTGTAGGTGGTCAGTAGTGGGTGGCTCTGACTATGTGATACTGGGATTACAATCCGGAGTGAGTGGAGCCTCTGGGATAAGAATCTGTCCCTCCAGCATGTCCTATTAACATCTGTGCTGAGGTATATGTCCCTGGAGTGTGTAGCTCCAAGGGAGTCAGATATCCTGAGGTGGAACATGTCCAGTAATTCTGGGTTGGGTATATCTGTAAACAACAGGCACACATCATATCCGAGTAGGTGGTAAGCGACTGAGTAGAGCTGGAGTTTCTGCATCCGAACTGTGCAGGGCATCCGTGTGAGTCCCTAGATCTGCTTGGTGAGGAACTTCTGTGCCAGTACAGTTGCTGCAGGTGTCGGGTAAGGTATACCCCAAATGTGGCATTGTAACCAAGCATGGTTGTGATGAGTATAGGGGCACAATGACCTCACTCGATCTAGATGTGAAACCATATGCGACAAGGTGGCCTATATAGAAGGTCTGGCCAACCACTTTGGCAACGTGATTGTGAAAGGCGACAGTACGAACAAGTCATGTCCCCAAACTCCTAACAACTCCTACCATATGTAATGGAGTACTACCTATGTGGTAATGTGTGGGCATGTTGTTATTCCCAAAGGGGATGACTATGCAACTAATGGCATTTATCTGTAGGCCATGGCTCAGGCACCAGTCATCCATCTCTGTGAGACCCTGTTTGAGTATGCATGTGGCAGCTGGAGAGTTGATTATGGCACCCGGTTTGCAGTCAAGTGCGAACATGGTCAGCCATAGTCCCCCTGTAGTAGCCTGTATGTCAGACAAATATATACTGAACAAGAGAGGTCCCACGACTGAGCTGTGTGGGATGCCACGTGTAACTGGTGTATAGTCTGACATGGCACCTGCAATTCTGACCATGTGGGTGCTATCCCTGATCCAGGTAGCAATCCATCGTGTGAGATGTGTCCATATCGACACTGGTGAGCCTATGCATAATGGCCCAGTGGGTTATTGTGTAGAAGGGTTTTGCAAGGTTCAGGTAGGCTGTGTGGACAACTGTCCCTGTGTCGATGGACCTGTTAACTGTTTAAAGAATACAGACAGGTTCAAGAGGCAAGATCTGTCCACAACAATGCTGAAATGTGTAGGACACAATGTCTGTAGGTTCCTGATGTCTATGTGTATGAGTCCCATGACAATATGCTCCATAGCTTTGCAGAACAGGCTAGTTAGGCTTATAGGGCAATATTGTCTGTGGTCCATTGTGGCACCAACTCTGTGGAGTGGGACCACTGTCGCTGTATGCCATTCCTTGGGTACATATCCTGTAGTAACTCCGATATTGAACAGTGCTGTAATGTAAGGGTTACGTCTGTCATGAAGCTCGTGTAAGATGCAGGCTGGGACACTGTCTGGTCTCATTGATGCTGTGATGTACACTTTGGGGAGGGCAGCACTCACCCATTACTGTGTGATGTCAGGGAGGTTACACTCTGTTGGGATGGATAGTTGCTCCTTAGGGGGGATGGGGGGAGACATCTGCACTGAACCTGTTTGCCAGGATGTTGGCAATGCCAGTGGGTTCAGGGTAAGTTTAGTCAGTATGCAGTAACTCACAGCATATCAGTGAGTGTCCACCCAGGTTCCTGACATAACTGAAGAAGGCCGTGTGATAGTCCTATGTGTCTGGTGCAATTGTCCGGTAGAAGCGGCCCTTAGAAGAGTTCATGAGTGATCATAGCTGTCTGCTAGTACAGATCACAGATGCCTTCCTCATCTGGGATTGTGCTCTATCATGTAGTAGCTTCCTCCTGACATTGTACAGATTATTAATGGCTGCGGTCTACCAGACAGGTCCCCTGCCATTGGAGGAGTGAGTCCTGTTGTTATTTGGGATAGCACAATTCATGCAGTCCACTAGGTGTCCATAGAATGTGTATGTGAAGGATTCAGCAGTCTGAGCCGTATTTGCCACTGTCTCAGGGTCTCTGAAGGATACCACCTCGTTTTGGTGAAGTGAGACGTTGGCTCATGAGAAGTTCACCAAGATTACCCAGGATGGGTGTGTGGAAGGGTATATGTATGTCCAGTGAGATACATGTAAGTTCTGACCTTACCAATGAGGGGTATATCGCTGGTGTGAAACACAGAGTCCCCATGTTGGTGATGATCAGGTCCAATATGTATTCCCCCTTGTGGCTGTGCCTACAAATTGTAGCGACTGTTGGGCGAGGGTGTTGGGGCTTGAGTAGTATCCCCAGTCAATATTTGTGTATTCGAAGTCACCCAATATAATGGTGTTTGTGGCGACCTTCATATTCTTCATAGTTCCCATGAAAGCCGAGTGTGGTTCCTGAGTTTGGAGGGTGGTCTGTAGCAGGCAACAAACTGAAAGGCAGTTTTGCACAATGGTAGTTGTATATGTATGGTCTGTGATGCTTTGTGCAGTGCTACTAACCCAGAGGTATGTGTATCTGTGATGTATATGGATACTCCCCCTAGTTGTGCTGTCTGTTCCAAGTCTTGTGGTCAGAAAGCATGGTATGACACATAACCTGGTAGTATTGCTGTGCATAAGTGAGTCCGAACCAGGCATCTGTTAGTGCACAGATATCGCTATCCTCCATACTGAGGAGAGTCCTGAGTGTCCGCAATATGAGGGTAACACATCTGGTGTTGAGCAGCATTACCCTTAGTTTCATTTAACCTGTAATGTCTATGGAGGTGGGATTGTCTTTTGAGCCCTGCTTAAGAAAGGCACTATGGTGGTAGCAAGAGCCTTAGCCAGCATTCAAAAGTCCAAGGGTGACAGGTGCAAGCTGTCCATAGTGAAGCTACGTGGCATGTCGAGCATGTCACCACAGGCTGACAGACACTGTATCCCCTATGAATGACACCAATTTGTTAGCCAACTGTTAAACATGATATGTTTGTCTGTATACTGTGACATCATAATTGGTGGGTGTAAGATGCTAGACAAGGTCAGGGTCATACTGGCCTGGGCTACATGATCAGAGTGTTCCTCCATGTATCATGTCATGTGGTCCAGGGAGTAACATCTGAGGTTTTACGCACCAGCATGGACAATGATGGTGCCAGTCCTATACTTGCTTTGGAGGAGTGACCTGACTGCATGTTTTATGTGGCAGATCCTGGCACCCGACAGACAGCCCAAAGTGACTATTCCCTTGTTTGGGCTGGTGAGTGGTACGTCAGTGTGTCTGACAATAAGTGTTGCCTATTACAAGTGTATTAGGTGTGTTGTATAGCCCGAAGGGCAGTGACTGTGGCACACTGTCATTGTGAACTATGTGATATGTGGGTATTGTAGTGGGGTAGCAGTTGTGTGTGTGTCTGCTTTGGAGGTCTCTGCTGCTTAGGCAGAGTTCATTTACAGCATCCGAGTATGTCTATGTGTGATAATGTGGTTTGAGTGCTGTCGCTAGAGGATATGTGAGACTGATATGTGGTGTGTGTGGTTACCTTCACCAGCTGATAGACTGTGCCAGTCATGGGTTGAGAGAGTTCAGCACCCTGTATGTCTCTATAGGTGCATCTCACACATATATCTGAGTTTGTCGGGAGGAGGAGAGGGTTGTCTGTGTACATGAGGCAGATGTGACATTGTGTCAACATCACAATATTCACCAGCTGGACTGGAGAGTACACACGAAACCAACCCCTGGACATGCCAGGATATTATGATGACATACTCTGTAGCCTGATCACAAATGATCAGTAGGGTGTTAAGTGTGTAAAAGAGTATAACAGGGATTAGTGCTCAGGTTCATTGGTGTTTTGTAAAGAGTAGCTGAGAAGGAGTCCAGACTGAATCATGACACCACATTCAGCTATGTCATAAATAGCAATGTACACCCATATATGACCTGAGTCAGGGCCAACTGTACCTGAATGACAATGCCGACATCCTGACAGACAGGCCCATATATACATACCCACCTCCCACTGACGATAGTCCATATCATCATACCAGGAGATATCACATGTAGAATGGATGAGCAGCTACCCTCAATGCCAAAAGCATGGCAGCAAGTGGAATACATTGATTCCCAATATGTGTCATGCATAAACTACAGAACAAACAGATCCTGCACCTGAACAGTCAGTTGAGCCTCACCCCCTATACAGGATGTGGAACCATTGAATGTGTTACAGCAGCATATGGCACTCCCCACAAGTGTTGGTGCACAACACACCATGGGAAGTCAAGTCCAGTATGCCTATGAGGTCTGATCTGCAAGGTCATGGAGTCCATCATGGTTGAAGTCATAAACAGAGCTATTGGAAGCTGACATACACACAACCCTACCAACTGTGGTATGTTCATGTGCGGATCATGGTTCCCAAACATGCTAGACTGTTTGCAAGGCAGCCACCCAGGACATACATCACTGAACACAGCTACACATGTCTCACATAGACTTTGAATAGCCCTTTATCAACATCCCAGACACATGTAGTATCCACAAAACCAACAAGCCGTGCATAAATATGTGTTGACATATGAAGGAATGTCAATGTGTACACAGATAGATCACACAAGTTAAGGATTATGAGGTCCTGTTCAAGCTGTTGACACCTGCTGACCCACATGGACCATTCCTGGAATGGCATAAAACAAAGTGTACACACATCACCATGGCCAGTCTGATGATGTCACCATCCTATACATACAGCAGGAGAAGGAAAACTAGCCAGTAAAGCAAATAGCATGCTGTGTTAATACGTCTCTCTCTAGTTTCATAACATAGTTAGGTAGGGGTTTGAATCCTGCAAACACTGACTGTGTGTGTGCAGTTTTCTTTGAGAGAAGTGCCCTTTTTGGAGACTGGGAAGACTCACTAAAAGAGGTACATTCCTCTTTGGAAAGTCTGATGATGTCACCATCCTACAAATACAGCAGGAGAAGGGAAACCAGCTAATAAAGCAAATAGTGTGCCATATTAATGCTCCTCTCTCTAGTATCATAACGTAATTAGGTAGTGGTTTGAATCCTGCAAACACTGACTGTGTGTTGTGTGCAGTTTCCTTTGAGAGGAGTGCCCTTTTTGGAGACTGGGAAAATTCACTAAAAGAGGTACAATCCTCTTTGGAAAGTCTGATGATGTCACCATCCTACAAATACAGACGGAGAAGGGAAACCAGCCAGTAAAGCAAATAGCATGCCATGTTAATGCGTTTCTCACTAGTATCATAACATAGTTAGATAGGGGTTTGAATCTTGCAAACACTGACAGTGTGTGTGTCACTGTTGGTTAATGCGGTGTGGGTTTTGGTTTTACTATGGTAGGACATATTATGATTAAAACAGTAAGTGCATTGCACACATCAGGTATCTGCGTGGCAAATATATATGTGTACATGTCCCCTCAATCAGTACATAGGTGTGAAGCCTGCATACTACATGAATACATCTGTTTCCATTGACAGGTTGTGCCACTGCTTCTCAGATCGTAGGTCGCATATGTATGTATGTGACAAGGCCATCCACTGTTGTGATCTGTGGCCAAGGTCATCTGTGCCACACACATCCAAGTTACTAAAGAGTAGTGTGAGTGAGGGTATATGCCTGGGGTATATGTCAGACATGTTCATACACAACAATGACTGGCAATAATGGACAGTCTGTATAGGTGTACAACTGCCTTGTGGATATGCATTCAGGCCTCTAATGTCTTATGTGATACACTGAGGGACTCCACAATACCTATGGATATGTGGATACCAAGGGACACATGACATAACACGAGCCTGTATGTACACATTGGTACCCAACATACATGTTGAGGTCTACCATCGATGTGGTACTGATGGGATAGTATGTATAGTAAATGTGGATGACTATGCCATACCCGGCTTACTGCTATACAGCATGTATCAGACAACAGGTGTCTGTCTGTATGATACCCTTGTGTAGGATATGCGTCACATCCAGGGAATGCATTGTAGGCCAATGCATGCATTTCCAGATATGGATGGACACATCCCTAGTGTGTTTGCATGTACCTAAGGGGGCTATATGCCAAACAGGTGTGGTCCCAGGAATGGGTGGCGGTCAATACCACTGGTTAGTATTAGAGTATAGTACCGGAAGGATCCAACTGTTACTGAGTTCCCTACAACTGTGCGTCATTTGTCAGGACATCATCCAATGATTGCTTATAGTCATGCTGTTGAGGTTGTGTATACTACCAGACCGCAAATCATTGACAGATATTAACAGTATCACCCACAGCATAGTGTCAACCCATGACATACACACATGTGGACCCATGTTAGTACATAACTGTAGTAGAATGCATACTGGCCATTGAAAGTTACTATGAGATGTTAACAATGTGTACAACAGGGTATGCCACACGTCCCATGTGTCCACCATGCATGTACATGCAGACAGTGTGCACCCACCATGTTCACAGATGTACACTTGCTAATCTGTACTGCACACATCACACACATACTGTCCACTCACTAACACATGCTGGCAACACATTACACTTCAGCCAAGTGGCACATGGGTGGACAATACATACTCAGACCTAACAGTGGTGTAAACAATGCTACATTGACAATCAGAGCTTTGATGCATAATACCTGCTCAGACATACCTACAAGGATGTCATTACACTTTCATGTTGACAACTTGCTAATATTGCTACACTGCTATAATGTCACCCTTTGCATCAGCACCATGTTAGCCTGTTCCTGCATCAATGTTACAGATGACAGGAGGCGACACAGGTATCATCATATGCACAGGGTGTGTTGTTGTTTGCCAGAGCCTGACATTGACCCATCCAATCGACATGTCTGTGTGTGTGTGTGTGTGTGTGTGTGTGTGTGTGTGTGTGTGTGTGTGTGTGTGTGTGTGTGTGTGTGAGGGACAACAGTACAGCATGGGCCAATGTTGATGTAATGTGTGTGTGTATGTGTGAGGCCTAGTTGTTTGGTTAATGTGCGTGTGTTTACATGCACACAGCTCCACCATGTGGCTGCCATATATGGTAGTTTGTGGGACAGCCACAGAATGTACCTGCTAGACTGTACAGATCACTGTCTCCGGCCATGGGCACAGTATCTGTGTCTGGTAGGGGTGCTACGGACAGTATCAGGTACCAACCCTGACTGGGTACTGTCATCAAAGGCAGAGGTATGATGACTGGACCCACGTCCCTGCTGGGACTGGTCAGAGCCACGTGCACGTGGTCTACTGGGATGGTCAATGGACAAGCCAGCCCCAGCATGGCTGAGGCTGGAACTGTCACTACGGTAGCGGCTGTGAGCTGTGGGCCATCTGTGACCACTGCCAGCTGTTGCTGTTGCTGGCACGCATCTGCGTCGACGTCACAACCATCCCGCATGGCCCTGGCTCATGGAAGACATATTGTAGAGGGCATCTACTGTCTCCCTCAACGTCTGTCAATGACCTCGGTGTAATTCCGGATGGCACCGGCAAGGTCACGGATGCTGTCATTGATAGTGGTGTAATGGGCCCCCTGCGCCCTAAGTCCCTGTCTGGTGTACCGTTCCATACGTTCCTGAGCCTGCCTTACAGCCCAGAACATACTGGACGTTGTAAGACCTGTCAGCGCACGTCTGCCAGGGGCAATACAACCAGTGGTGCTCCCCCGAGAACCCCTGGACCTCTGCTATGTGGTACCGTTCCAGGAATCCAGCTATGGCTGCTGTAAGGGGATGCAAGTGCCATGGGTACCACACTCTCCTGGTCAATGCCAACTGTATGCTGTCCCTCACCTATGGCCATTGGTGATGAGGGATGTATTGGCAGTATGAGTGTGCGCATAGATGGGGTTGAACGCTGTGTACTGTCGATTGGCGGACCAACGACAGACCCTGTCAAACCTTCCTGTGCCAGAATACATGTCTCATCATCACCACTATTTGTGGCAGTGGCTTCAGGTTCCCTGCTGCTTTCAGCCACCCCTAACTCAGCACCTGTGAGAGGAAGACAGGAAACACACTTTACAGTCTGCACATGATGCATGCACACATGCACACATGAACACATGCACACATGAACACATGAACACATGCACACATGAACACATGCACACATGAACACATGCACACATGAACATATGCACACATGAACACATGCTCACATGAACACATATACACTCCTCACTACAGCACATACACACACACACCAGCAATCCAACACATAATCTATAGTGGGTGAATGTGGGTGCCAGTATCACAAGACAAACAGTCACCACACACGTGTCAGCATGCAGAATATGTGTTGCACAAGACCATGCAGTGCAAGTGTAGGCGCCCCTATTTCATGGCAGTGTACATGGCTTTGATGCAACTGTGTAGTTGTTCAGTGATTGCCTACACCCTGGAACACAATGTTTACCTGGACACAACATTGCTGTGCAAGTATTATCAGCTCTGCAATGCTCTGTGCACCATCACTCACAGGTATACATGCCATGGCTGCATGTGTTATCTGTGTGACACATAGATTTCCATGTCTGAGTACAGTATCTGTGTCCATAGCAGATAATAGTGGGTACAGGTGTAGCACATGCATGCTATGTACACACACAGGATGAGTGGTGCATGTTGACGTGAAGGAATCCCAATGCTCGACATGGCCAGTGTACAGTGGTTATGGTGAGTGTGGGACATATTGCAGATATGTCGGTGCCAGCCATGGCAATGCATGCTACACGACTGCAACATTAAACACCACACATACCCAATGTGTGTCATGTGACCTATACACCTACTAGCATTCCAGGACATATATGCGGCACTTTGTTCGGATGGCGACTGCTGTGCATATTGTGTATACTGGCATATGTAATCACACACACAACATGCTATGCATATTGTGTATAGGTGCATATGTTTGCACACACACAACATTGAGGTGCTCAGCAATGACTGCTATGAGTAGTACTGTGGTCACTGTAACTGGATGGGGTGTAGTACCCTGTGCCATCATCGTCATGCATCTTTTGGTCACTCACAGCTACTAATGTGTGCAAGACCAATGCCTAGCATGCTGTACCTGAACTGCAGTGCCATGGCTACGTTCACAAATTACACAGCCACTTTGTACATGGGTGTGTGAGGTGCCCGATAGTGAGCATTGCCTAACATGACTGTGTTATGTGTTGAACAGTGTTGCACAGCCCCATGATAGGCCTCTACCCCTGACATCATGTGTGTGTGTGCATGACATGTGGGATACTGAAGTGTGACTTTACAGCGGGTATGTGGTAATGCCAAATGTAGCATGTTTTCATGTCCTGCGTATGATAAACGTGTTCTGTTGTGTACAGCTGTAGCAACTATGCATATCCAATGTGCAGTACAGTGTTGCCACAAATGTGTCTGCTGCTCTGTGCATTGCATGTGATTGAGGCAGC
The DNA here is from genome assembly GCF_019279795.1 of Protopterus annectens. Lineage (NCBI taxonomy): Eukaryota > Metazoa > Chordata > Ceratodontiformes > Protopteridae > Protopterus > Protopterus annectens. The sequence goes on along the minus strand of NC_056737.1, from coordinate 359,307,886 downwards.
TACTGACTTTACTGAGATGTTTAACGTCTCACAGCAAACATGCACAGCATGCATTATGCGTAGGTGTGTTACATGTACATGGCCTACACCTCACCTATGACATGCACATGTCATTACCAATATTAAAGTGTTAACACACTCACCAGCATGTATCGTCTGCCCTGCTGTCACACCAGAGGGACCTACAAGAATATGACACAGTTTGTCAGTGGCCACAACTGTGGCATTGCTACTGTGAGTGTGCTAAACTACAGTAGAACAACAGTCAACAGTCACAAGTGTAAAGATACTATTCCAAATATCAGTATTGCACACAATAGGCAGCACAACTGCTGAACACACAGTACACATCTCACATATGCATATCCTAACAATACAGGTAACAGTAGTCTACAGCTAAGGCATATTACCTGCATGCTCCATGTCATTATGCTGGGTGGCTCCGGCCTCCATGATGACACATGTGTGATGCTGTTGCTGCTGTAGGCCAGGAGCCACCATGCTTAGGAGCAGCTCCTCCACTCTGGTGAGGGGGGATGTATGGCCATCCCACCACCTGTGACAAGCTGTTGTCTATGGATATTAGACGCATGCCGCTGGACATGTCTAATTAAATCACTGCAGTGATGGCGTACCTGCTCATATGTCCGGTTATGCATGCCTATGTCATTTACCCGACAAAGAAGATCTTGCCACAGTGCAGTGCGCTCATGCTGGTGCTGGCTGGCCCTGAAAAACAGCAGTGTATAGTGCTGCACCAGGCTGTTATGTATTTCCTGTTCCTCCGCAGCTGTATAGGATGGATTGCGTTGATGAGCCATAGCCCTGGAAGACAATTAAACAAAATATGTGTGAGCAAGTCATGTGGCACACAACATTATTAAGTACAGATATCACTTAACTGCCATATATAGCATCTATTTGTCTGTCAGAGGATACACACATTCAATACCACATATCAGTGCTCAGCCCACAACTGGCTGACAGTGCCTGCCACACTCCATATAACAAACCAGTATACACCAGTACTCGGCACACTGTTTGGGATACAATGCACAACCTCGCCACGGGGGTATATATCAAGTTAATGCATGAAGAAATATGTCATCCAATGCAATGAATGTAAAGTACATTTACAGTATTACCAGTAAACCACCCTAGTCGTTGATGCCATATCCCTACCTAACATATGTGCATGGTTGTTAATATAGCTGGCATAATGTCATAACAGAGTATACATGTTGCTAGGTACACACATATACCCTGTAACACACATGTGATTGTGGGCATGGTACATGCATCATTACACACACATCAGACAGTCATACAACACACAAATGTATGCCGACACAGATGAGCATTACCTGTGTACCTTACAGTACTGTGTGCCCCTACGTACAGATACCTATGCCTGAGGTATGTAATCTGTGCAGACTACAGGAAACACAAGACAGTCTTACCAGGGAATGTGAACATACACCATACTGTGCTGTTTAAGCCTACAGCTTCAGGTAGTACAACAGTTCATATGTGAGCAGTATTCACAAGCAGTACCCATTACTGAGCATTCATGTATTGCTTCAGCCTACAATGGGACACCACAGTCGTACACAAGGAACTACTTCACAACATATGCCATCCTACTATTTCTGCATCCCAATAACTGACACATCTTTCTCTGGCCTCACACCTAGGGCACAAACTACCATGACAGAAACAACCTCACACTATGCTATCACACCTTTACAGACCTTACACACATTCACTGTCACACTCATTCCACCTCACATAGCAGGTATTGCACTGAGTACATGTGTGTGTGCATTGTGTCATAGGTAGATAATATGCTATGGGCCCTAGGGCCTAGAGCAGCCTAGCCATATGCTACCCTGGCCTTTGACACACATGTAATGTCATTTCACATGCTCCTGTCAACCGGATACACAGAGGTGACTCCCAGGGCATATTACCTATCTCCCACACAATCATCAGGGGTATGTATGACATCTGCTAATGAGGAGCCTTGTTTGTTAATCCTGGGTGGTTTAGTCCAGAGTATGGCATATTTGTGGATAGGAACCTGTACCTCCAGCATGTGCTGTTTAGTGAGGTGGTGAGGATTAGGGCTCTAGGTCATGTAGCCTGGAGGGATTGTGAGGTGTTGACATGGTGGTTGGCCGACTTGAATGGGTGTGACATACCTCTGTATGTCCAGCAGAGGTAACCTCTGGGTGGGCGGTATGCAATGCACTCTAGCTGTGGTTTTGTAAGTCAGTCTGCATAGGGCATGTGTTTGAGGGCAGTACTACTCTTTGTGAGGTATGTCTGTGGCCTTTCCACTTGTAGTTGTCATGTGAGGAACATACCACATGGGGCATTGTGATGAGTAGAGGGGAACACTGCCTATATTTTCCTAGATGACACACCTTTTGTGATGACACGTACCACGTAGACAGATTACAAGACTAGTGTGGCACTGTGATTATCAAAGGGGAGGCTGCTGTCCACCTGTGTCCCATGTTCCCTTCTGACACCTTCAGTGTTAGGCAGGCTACCACCTATGTGGTAGTTACTGGGCAAAGTGTTTTGGAAAGGGATATGGCACTGCAGTACCAACACTGGTGTTCAGTCCATGCCTTGGTCAACAGGCACCTGTTGCAGTACGTATAACCCTGTGTCTCTCTCTCTCTCTCTCTCTCTATATATATATATATATATATATATATATATATATATATATATATATATATATATATATATATATATATATATGTGTGTGTGTGTATATATATATATATATATATATATATATATATATATATATACATATCTATACATATCTATACATAGCTATAGATATCTGTACATAGCTATACATATCTATACATATATAGATATATATATATATATATATATATATATATATATATATATATATATATATATATATATATCTCTATATATATATATATATATATATATATATATATATATATATATGTATATATATATATATATATATATATATATATATATATATATATATATATATATATATATATATATATATATATATATATATATATATATATATATATATATATATATATATATATATATATATATATATATATATATATATATATATATACATATATACATATGTATATATATATATATATATATATATATATATATATATATATACACACATACATGGATACATCCATTGCTGTACATTTAGATGCACATATAGGCACATATACTGCCCACCTTTCATGGTGGGGATGTCAATTATGCAACAGTTGTGAGACATATGGTTATGTAATAATATTGCACAGTGTTGTGCAGAATGCATTTTGCTGTTCTCAGGCTGTATAGCTGTAGCAGGCCTCACTGCCTGTAGTTCAGTCCCACAGCGTTTAACCACCACATGACATATACCGGCACTGCTTGCTGTCTGCAATGCCACACACTACTACCTACATACATTTGTGCACATATCAACCCTCAACGACATATATATGTCCAGCCTTCACTAGCAGTTGCAGTATGTCCCTTGCCCTATGCACATGTGCATATACATATAGATACGGACTGCTGCCACATATGGATGATTCACAGTATGTAGAATACCCTTCAGACACATCATTCGGATGCCTGCAAATACATATCTGGTACATACCTTACCTTTGTATTCCTCACCTTCTGTTGTAGCTGTTGCTTTTTTATTTTTTTGGTTTTGGTTTCCTCTGTGTGTTGGTCTTTCTTTTCAGTGTCTGTCTCTTACAGCCTGTTTGTCTCCGTCTGTCTGTCTGTCTCTCTTGCTCTGTTTCAGTTGGTGCAATGATATTATTGCATGTGTGAACAGCAAGTTCAGGCTGCTTTTCTAGGTATCTGCACATGTGCATGTGATGGCCTCTGCACCAATTGGTGCCTACCATTTAGTAATTGCATGCAGCCTGCTGTGTGGTAATTGCAGTACTCTCTGTGATTGCAGGACACTGCTATAAAATGATAGGTTAGGTAGGCGTAGCCCTTTCAGTTGTGCAAGGTGGGGCCCATGCTTGTTTGCTGTGGACACTGTTGTCTCAGTCAGAAGGTTGGTATATGTCTCATATATGAAGCTAGGGTTGTAGCCAGTGATATGCATGTTGTACTGAAACCTGACTGTTGCTTCTTCCAGTGCACTCTTCTCAGTGTGCAGGTTTACTCACACCTCCTAATACTAACACTGGATACATGGGAGTATGTACTTTCTTTTCGAATTAGAGAATTAACTGGCATACAACTGTAGTTATTGCAATGTGTTCCTATGACTTTCCTATTTTCCTTTTACATTCACTCATTGTAATGCATGATATATTTCTTACAGCACCAAGTTATTGTATATCTGCTGTGGCTTAGTGGTACTTCATGCAGTCTTGTGAGTCCAAGGTCTGGGGTTCGAGACTGACAGGGTTATTTTATTTTGCTGATGAGCAGTACAAGGGCCCTGCCATAGAGTGACTAAGGCAATTTTAAGTAGTTGTAAGTGGGTTTGCGCGATGCTTAGCTAAGCACACACATGTGAACACTGGTGCAAACCAGCTAACCACTGCTTAAAAGTGCTGACTCCCACTAACCACCGCGCTAATTTCTTTTAAAGAAAAGAAAATGGGGAGATAGGAAAGTGGTGAAAAAGGGGGCACAAAGAGGGTCACACAGTAGGTAAACAAGCTCGGGATGTGCAGGATGGGTGTAGGGAAGGTCCATAGCTGTCCATTTCTTTAACAGCAACAGCTGTGCATATGCAATGAATTTGGAGTGAAATTTGAAACCTTCCACCCCTGGGAGAGGGGTGAGGACAACAAAGTATGTTGTATTGCCAATTATACTTATCAGCTTACATGTTTGTCCGATGGACATGTGTGTGAAATGGGCAGCTATGTATGGGGCATAATTTTTTTGTGGGTACAGATTGCCCTTTTTTTTTTTTTCAGCTGAGAGTGGGAAGTGAGGTAGAGGAAATAGGTATGTCCGGGGAGGTAGGTTGGGAAGGTAAACAGACAAGACAGACAAGACGCATACAGGGGCGGTGTATGACACATGGGGTGGGTGAACACAATTGATGGGGTCGGATATTTGGAAATCGCAAGCCCATGTGCCCACAGATGGTAACAGTGGAACTGAGATCCCCACCCATGGGCAGTCACCACTGAACCTTCACAGCCCCAAGGGTGGCTGTGCTGGGGGCTTGCATAGGACGGGCAGGCTCACCCATGAGACGTGCCACTCTCGCCTCAAGCTGGCGTAGGGGATCAGCGACTGAACGCTGGATCTCCCTACGCACCACAGCCCGGACCCTTCGAAGGGTGACAGGTGGCCCTTCTCCACCCACGCTTGCACAGGGGGATGAGCCCCATCCCCTGCAGTGCTTCCACCCGAGGGTGGCGCAGGACCAATGGAGGAGGGGAGCCCGGGCTGGGCACCGGACCTGCTGATGCCAGGTGCACTCGCCGGCTGAGGAGGGACAGGTGGGTCCGCTGGGACCGGCCTTCCCATACGTTCTGTGATTAGGTGTGTTTAATTACAACATAAGCAAAACAGCATTCCAGATTAGTTGTAACAGCATGCAATAATATTCCCATTAACCCAACACACCAAGGGTACAACAGCTGAACAGCAAGCATAACACATGCATATATTGAACCACAGTGGTTATTCCAACAGCATGCAGTTATGTTTGGTAGCAACAGGCCACCATGATTGTGGTGTATAAACAGGGCACATGCATCAACGTGAATGCAAATATTTATAGAACAATAGGACATATGTCCCAACAAATATTTAAGATTACACATACCCATTGAGGTGTGGAATTGCATGGTTTATGCACATACAGTAGGGTGTATAAAAAACCTCAGTTAACATCTTATAATGACCTTTTAGTCTACACTACATTCCTAGTGACTGCAAGTGTATATCCCCTACCTGTATTATTACACTTGCCACCATACATTAGGTTGTGTACTGGGTTTGGCTAGTTCAATATATGCCTGACCTATATCTGACATACTAACTGTCCAGGATGCAGATGTTACTGCTACATATTTCTTGATTGCATTTATATTTCTTTATCTACATATCTGGGATGTTTTCACGTGACATTTTCACTTCGATTTGTACAGAACCCTGCATTTCTTGACACACACTCACATTTATGGGGAGAAAATAATATGCTACATGTGTGCCAGGTTTACATATTCATGCCAGCCAATAACTGCCTGTTGTGGACTGTATATATGTTTCACAGCTACTAGTACTTCCATCACCCACTTTATATGGGACTGCACAACTCTGGGTTGCCAGCACCTTTTCAAACAGTACTGTTTGTATACTGCAAGGGTACAACAACATTTCAGACTCTGTGACACAGACACACTCTGGGTTTTAGACCTTTATTAATGACATTACACACTTTTCCACAGGCTCACTCCTTTATTTGTTTTAACGGTGTATATGGCAGACATGTTCAAGACATATAATACCTTTATTAACCGGTTAGAACAATCTTTTTTCAGGCTTACTCACTTATTTTATATAACAGTGCCTACAGAGATATTATTCCAGACATATGTTACCTTCCTTAATGGGTTTCTACACTCTTTTTCTGCCTCTCTGACGTTTTTATCTGACAGTACATGCAGGGGACTTATTCAGGCAATTTTATCACTGTATTATTGGACTACAACACTTTCTTTCATGCTCTCTCTCATATTTTATATAACAATACATGCATCACTAACCTGCCCGGTGGCGCAGCCTTAGCAGCCTATCAGCATAGACTTCCTGATTCGTAGCACAGTCACCTGTAGCTGTAAAGAAATGAAGGGATATTGAGACATACCTATCCATTATACATACTCCATTATCAATTCTTACATGCTACATTCCATGGCTACATACTCAGTTGTGGGGCATCCCGCATCCCACGGGCCTCCTGTATCCATTGGTTCAGGCGGTCCTGCTTTCGTCTCTTCAGGTCTGCATGGTGGTGACGGACCTGCTCACCAGTCCGAGGAACCCCTGCGGCACTGGTGAGGTCACGAGCTAACCGGTTCCAAGCCTCTGCCTTGTACTCCATCCCTTGGAACTGGCCCTGCAGGAGTCTTGACTCGTGATGGTGGACAAGGAGCCAAACCATGTATTTGGACTCCTTGATGCCCCAATGTTGCGCTCGGAAGCGTGTTCCCTCTCTGACACCAGACATTCTAACTGCAGATGTGAGCTACAATCAGTTATGGCATGTATTCCTGCCTGTGGGGCTTAAATATGCTGCATTTCCTGCACTTTTTTGTGATTGGCCATTTTGTAAAATTCTCGGCTGACTGCAGACCTGCTTAGTAATGGTTAAACTACCATTTGCACGTATATGACTGTTAATAGTGGCTGTTTTCCCTATGTTGTCATGGCTTAGTGGCTCTGTACTTTGCTTCTGATGCACAGAGTCCTGGGTTGGAATGTTGTCATTCATTTTATTTTCATACAATCCAGACAGGCTAGGGGGTGTGGCTGCATTTAAGCAACTTTGCTCTATGTTGCTCCTCGGTGCCCTATGGTGCCCTGGTTGGCGCAGCGCGCACGTCCGCACAAACAGATTGTGCTGGGTAAAGCTCCATTGAACTATGGGCAACTCTATTGCGCTGGGTAAAGCGCCATGAAACAATGGGCAACTGTATTGCGCTAGGTAAAGCGCTATTCAACTACGGGCAACTCTATTGCGCTGGGTGAAGCACTGTTTAACTGCAGGCAATTTTATATCAGGATCCTTTAAAATATTTATTTTGTTCACTGATACATTGGCCATTTCACTGCTTTTTGGTAATGTTTAAACATATTTGTCAGGTATTATTTCATATACTGATTTCAAAAATAAATACGAAGGGGAATTTTGGGATTCGAACCGTGAATGCCTTTTCTTTGTGCAAATGCTCTACCATTACACTATTGCTATTTGGTGTGGTTTGCATTAACATTCTTTCTTATGCTCTTCCATGTCAGAATTGCTAACTCTAGCTAAGCAACGGGCACACCTGTGCACACACGCGCAAATACGGGCAGCTATTTTGGGGATTTAAAAAAATATATTTAATGTTTTGCATTTTAGAACTGTGATAGGGGTTTAGAATATCAGGGAGTGTGGTGTTGCATGCAGGGACATTTGAGCAGACTTGCTCTTGTGTGTGTGCTTTGTTTCGTTTTAAAACACTTGCAGGGGCGTGGACATTTAGACTGCTCAGCAGTCGGACACACCCCCTGCTTTCTTACATGGTCTGTGTAAGACTTACTGTTGAGTCAGCGTGCCCTCATGCATATTCATGGCACGCTGACATCAAACTGTTCAACTGCAGCCTCTGAGTAAGACTTATTAAGTCTTACACGGAGGATTAGTGAATCCAGGGGAATGAGTTATTACATTTATAAGCAAACATATATAATTTAAGAGAGTCAATCCATTTTTTGAGATGTTTTGCTGTGGAAGTAAGTCTAAGTGGGTGATTATCTGTAGTGTCAGAAGTATTTACGATACAGTTGAAATCTCCTCCCAGTATACAATTACCTATGTGGATATTAGTTAAATGATCAAGGTGATGTTTTGCAGTTGTCCAAGTCCTGGAAACCAATAAAAGTTGACTAATGTCCACATTTTATTATTAAGCTTAAAATATTGATAGCTAGTAATCCATCTGGATCTTCATATTTGTATATAATTTGTGAATTTACAAAAGATTTCTTCCATAAAATCATGACACTTCTCCTCTTTGATTTGATATGCAGAGTGCACAAGTATTGAATAATTATTGGGGATCCAATTTTTTTGATAGATTTAAAATGTGTTTCTTGTAGAAGAACAACTTGTGATTTATTAACATTCACATATTTTAATAAATTAGAATAATAATGATTGATAATTTGTTCCTACAACTCTTTCTAATATACAAAACCATATAAGCATTTGTAAATAAACATAGTGAATTGACAAGATAGCCTTAGTAATTATAAAATAGAGCTGCATATATTCAGGCCTGTATAGAAAAAAAAAAATAAGAAATATGATACAGAATAAATATTCAACAAAAACAAT